>NW_022263369.1:0-60306 GCF_002021735.2 Oncorhynchus kisutch
TGTTATTATTATGTCACATGTAATATGTTTCCCTTGTTTGTGTTTCAAGTGGGCAGTGTTCCCATAGCCAATTTCACAAATGCTACTACTTCAAATGCTACTTTTCCTGTTGTCTTCAAGTGTATGCCTTATCTATCAATAAACAATGATCTATTATATGTAGTTCATTCACAATTCCCTTCAGGTTCTACTGCTCGATGGGCCCACGTCGCAGACAAAATGATTGGTATATAACACCTGAAACCAGAGAAGGTAACGTATTCAATAGATGAAGCGGGCAATCCTGGACCTCTATCATGAGGTCTGGACTTTAATGGTACTGGAGGTAGTGACTTGTAACCAGTACATGTTGTTTTCAGACCTCTCTCTCTGTTACAGAGGACTTACAGTTCGACCTTGCTATCATGGAGGGAGACATTCTGGTTTCGGTGAGTCTATGATCCCTGCTTTCTCTCCTGTTCTTGCATCTTTTAGGCTGATGAATCGATTGATACACCTTCTGGTATACACAGCCTGAAGCTAATGACTGCAAAATAATTCAAACCAGATTGTTGAATAGTACATTTGAACTTGCTCTAACCGGTTGGTTGTCCATGGTTGTTGGTCCTTCAGATGGTCAAAATTTGAGACCCAAATATCCCACAGGAAAATACACAAACGCCGGCATACTACTAAGTGATAGAAATTTCAACATCAGTACCGCCACTCTAAAAAGTTGTGTTAACTTAACTTTCTGTGGATTTTTGACCATCTGAAGGATCAACACCACAAGACCACCAGTAGATAAATTTCAATTGTCCATTTTATTTACATTCTGGCTTTAAATGAGTAACTGAAATGATTTTGCAATCATTAGTTTCAGTCTGTATACCAGAAGGTGGTAGTGCCTTCCCGAAAGGCATTCACACCCCTTGACCTATTTCACTTTTTTATTTGTGACAGCCTGAATTCAAAACGGATTGAAATAAAAATTCTAACCCGTCTACACAAAATACCCCATAATGACAGTGGAAATATTTGCGTGATTATTGAAAATGAAATGCAAAAATATATGTCAACTATTCGCATCCCAGAGTCAATTCTTTGTAGAAGCACCTTAGGCAGTGATTACAGCTGTGAGTCTCTCTGGGTAAGTCTGAGCTTTCCACACCTGGGTTGTGCAACAGTTGCCCACTTAATTCTTCAATTATTTAAGCTGTCAAATTGGTTGTCCATTTTCAGGTCTTGCTGTAGATTTGTCAAAACTGTAACTCGGCCACTCTGGAACATTCTGTCTTGGTAAACGACTCCAGTGCAGATTTGCCCTTGTGTTTTAGGTTATTGTTCTGCTGAAAGGTGAATTATTTCCCAGTGGTCTGGTGGAAAGCAGAAGATACCAGGATTTCCTCTAGGATCTTGCTTGTGTTAGCTCATTCTGTCTTTTTTCGTTTTTATCCTGAAACTACCCAGTCTGCAATGATAAGCATACCCATAACATGATGCAACCACCACTGCTTGAAAATATGAAGAGGTACTCAATAATGTATTGGATTAGCCTCTCATTACACTCTGTATTCAAGACAAAAAGATAATTGCTTTGACATTTTTTGTACTATTACTTTAGTGCCTTGTTGCAAACAGGATGCATGTTTTGGAAATGTATTCTATACAGGCGTTTTTATGGTCTTAGGGCACAAATGTTTTCCTGGACTGTCAATTGACTAACTGTAGCCCGTCTGTTGCTCTGCACAATTCGTATCACCAATTTTCGACCATTGGCTGGATTGTCCTTTGGGTGGTGACCCTTCACACACACATGGGGGAAACTAGGTGTGAAATACCCAGCAACGTTGCAATTCTTGACACACTCAAACTGGTGAGCCTGGCACCTACCATACCCTGTTCAAAGGTACTTCAATATTTTGTCCTGCCCATTCACCCTCTGAATGACATATATACATGATCCATGTCGCAAGGCTTAACAATCCTCCTTTAACCGGTCTTTTTCGTATACACTGATTGAACAGGTGACCTCTGTAAGGATCATAGCATTCACCTGGTCAGTCTGTCATGGAAAGTACACTGTGTATATCTTTTCTACATACTTAGTGTGGTTTTAGTCATTTAAGTTTACTTTGAAATAGTTTTACCATTTTAGAATTTTAAAAAATTCATAGGGGAAATGCTGAAATAACCATTTTAATTTGAGGCCTATACTCTAGCGACAGCTGGATTTAAGACTAGGTGTTTTGTTCTACAGGAAGACCGATTAGCTGTGAAGTCACTTTGGCCGGAGAATGAAGGCGTCACTTCTATCCCCTACAAGATCAACGGTGATCTGGGTGAGTGTCGAATACAGTAGGAGAGATGAGCACTAACACTAGATTTCTAATACAGTGAGAATGATATGCATTGTCTCTGATCCCCCACAGTGGACAGAAAGGAGACTATGCTAGCAGCGTTCAAGATGATTTCAGACCAGACGTGTATCCTCTTCCACGAATACACCAATGAGATTAACTACATAGAGTTAATCTCTGGGACAGGGTGAGTCCAAAATGGTCACATTAACACACTCTCCTTCCCAGCAGTTTACAGTTAACTCACAACCGCTCCTTCATTTTCCTTTATTTTTCTCTCTTCCTGTCATATCCACTCTTTCTCCCCCCCTTCTTTCACCTTTCTTCCCTTAACTCTAGCTGTGCGTCGTATGTAGGTTTTCAGGGCGGGGCCCAGCCTCTGTACTTCGGTAGTGCCTGTAATGTGGGGAACCTGTGTCATGAGCTGATGCATGCCCTGGGCCTGCACCACGAGCACACACGGCCAGACCGTGACCAATACATCACCATACAGTGGGACAACGTGGTCTCGGGTAACTCACACCAACACTAAACCACCTCACGGGCATTGTATGTGGACCAGGGGCAGGGCTGGTCAATTTGTCCCATGAAGAGCTGCAGTGTGCAGACATTTGTACCAGCCCAACACTAGCACACCTTGTTGAGCTTTTTGTAGTCTGGAGTGAAGACCGTATAGAATAACTATTGACATTAGGTGCTGCTAAAGCAGCAGCTGCTCTTCCTGGGGTCCAGACACCATGAAACCCTACATGACAAAAATAGACAGTACACCACAAGGACAGAACAACAGGCGTTCATATATTTATGCCTAAATGTTCCATTTATCATGTACTCATTACTGCAGCCATTAATTTCCCCATACATTGCAACCCTGTTCTCTACTGTTAAAATTGCTTTGTCTAAGCAGGTCCTGATAGCCTAATATCATAGTAACCTTGAATCCTGATATCCTAATCTCACAGCACTAGCTCTATAACCATCAGTGTTCTTCAGTTTGAAACCAATACTATGTATTTCATAGACTAATTTCCAATTATGTGGAATGTAACTGAATTCGTTAACTCCTGCGAATTTCCCCTGGTGTGAACGCAGCAACCTTGTTCGCTAAATTCCCCTTACATGAATAGCACCACTTTGTCATCTACAGTTGCCACCCGTAATGGGTATCCTGGGATAACATGTAAGCTCTTGAACTTGAAGGCCACCCGCTATGGGTTTCCTTAGGTAAGATGCAATAGTCATGCCTTGAATCGTGTAGAGTTTCCTCCTGCTAGAGGCTCAACTTAATGGTTTCCATCCGAACAACTTGTCTAGATTTCCACTTTCATTCCCCTATATCACAATCACACCCAGCAGTGTCCACCAGTCACGTCTGCCTCTTTTAACTTCCAGGAAAAGAAGATAACTTTAAGGTGAAGGAAGGAGACACTCAGGATCTGCCCTATGACTACGACTCCATAATGCACTACGGAACGTCAGTCACACTCCTCTCCTCCTTATTCCCAATGAAGTCTCAATTTTCCTCGCCTTGTTTTTAAACTGCTAGCAATAAGTAAAGATGAGTTGTACAGTATCCAGCTCCAGTAACATTTCTCTGTGTGTCCCAAATGGCTCCCTATTTAAGTCACTACTTTTGACCTGGGCTCTGGTCAAACTAGGTGCACTATATTGGGAATAGGGTGACATTGTGATGCAGTCCTTGTTAAAGTAGCATTTCCTCAAATCCCCATTGTTGGGTTTCTCCTGGCAGTTATTACTTCTCATCAAACCGGAACCCCACTATTGACTCCAAGAAGAGTGGAGTCCAGATTGGACAGAGAAATCACCTGAGCCCCCTGGACATAGCACGCCTTAACAAACTCTATCAATGTGGTAAAGACGTGTGCACACAGACAGGAAAAATATCAGAATTGGGCTGCCTTTGTAAATGTAGTCATTATCACACTGTATTCTAACCATGTTCCTGTCCTGTCTTTCCCAGAATAACAATGCACAGTTTAGCATTTATTACACCATCGAAGAAGATTCCAACACCACTGCTGCCGACTGATTCCAACACACATGGCACTGACATCCTAACTTCTCTTCACAACAATGAATAAGTTGGACAAGTCCCTTAAAGCTTTCTGATGTATTATACGTGTGGCTGGCTGCAGGCAGTGGTTTTATTTCTCCTGTGTACTCTTGCTGCCTTGAATTAGGCCTATACCACTGCACTTGTCTTGGAAATAAATAAAATGACCTAGACTGAAAAGAATCCACTGTGTGATGTTGCTTGCAGTGTTCTATTTCATTCTAGAATGGACCTTCTCAGCTATGCTCATCATACGTCCAGGGTGGGATCAGAGAGGAAGTAGATCTAGTGTACCAGGAGAGACGACTTAAATTAATGGTGGTTTATACCTTGAACTTGGCCGACTAGCTAGGCAACAAATTATTTAAACGATGACTCTAACTCAGGACTTAGACAGTAGGGCTCATAGATTGACCAAAATCTGAATGTTGCCCTCTAGGAGGGTGTACTACGAAACAGGTTTGAGGAGTTGGCGGGGTAACTTTGGTGAGCTCAACTCAGGATAACCGGTAGCATTAAAAGTGGCTCACCTTTTAGCAAGGAATATATTTGTTTTTTTAACTTGGCAAGTGAGTTAAGAATAAATTCTTATTTACAATGACGGCCAAACCTGGATGACCCTGGGCCAATTGTGAGCCGCCCTATGGGACTCCCAATCACGGCCGAATGTGATGCAGCCTGGATTCAAACCAGGGAATGTGGTGACGCCTCTTGCACGGAGATGCAGTGCTTTAAACCTCTGCGCCACTCGGGAGGCCAATATAAACGTAACTTCAAAGAATTTACTGAGTTAGTCCATATAAGGAAGTCAGTCAATTGAAATGAATTCATTAGTCCCTAATCTATGGATTTCGCATGACAGTGCAAGGGTGCAGCCATGGGGTGGGCCTTGGAGGGCTCTTGCAGCCAGGCCCGGCCAATCAGAATGAGTTCGTCCCCACAAAAGGGGCAATATTACATGGAAATAGTAGCCAGCGGGGTTACAACTTCTCTAAAATGATGTTTGAGGCAGCTTATGGTAGAGAAATGAACATTCAATTCTCTAGCAACTGCTCTGGTGGGCCTTCCTGCAGTCAGCATGCCAATTGCACACTCAACTTGAGACATATGTTCCTTTTAGTGGCTTTTTATTGTCCCCAGCATAAGGTGCACCTTTGTAATGACCATGCTATTTAAGTTTCTTGATATGCTATACCTGTCAGGTGGAAGGATGATCTTGGCAAAGGAGAAATCCTCATTAACAGCAATGTAAACATGTGTGCACAAAAGATGGCAAAGTACTTAAGTAAAAATAATTAAAAGTAGTACTAAAGTCATTTTTTGGGGGTATCTGTACTTTACTATTTATATTTTTGACAGTTGACTTTTCCTCCACTACATTTCTAAAGAAAATATGTACTTTTTACACCCGTACAATTTCCCTGACACCAAAAAGTACTTGTTATTTAGAATGTTCATGCAGGAAAGCATTATGGTCCGATTCAAGCGCCTATCAATATGTATATTGTCATAAGTTGTCATACTTTATTTTTTATTTCACCTTTATTTAACCAGGTAGGCTTGTTGAGAACAAGTTCTCCTTTGCAAATGCGACCTGGCCAAGATAAAGCATAGCAGTGTGAACAGACAACACAGAGTTACACATGGAGTAAACAATTAACAAGACATAACACAATAGACAAAAAAGGGAGTCTATATACATTGTGTGCAAAAGGCATGAGGAGGTAGGCGAATAATTACAATTTAGCAGATTAACACTGGAGTGATAAATGATTAGATGGTCATGTGCAGGTAGAGATACTGGTGTGAAAAAGAGCAGAAAAGTAAATAAAAACAGTATGGGGATGAGGTAGGTAAATTGGGTGGGCTATTTACCGATGGACTATGTACAGCTGCAGCGATCGATTACCTGCTCAGATAGCAGATGTTTAAAGTTGGTGAGGGAGATAAATGTCTCCAACTTCAACGATTTTTGCAATTCGTTCCAGTCACAGGTGTCGTGGAAATGTCCTCTATTTACCAAATCATGGGAGCAAACCACACACACACGTCAGAGTTAGTTATAAAAGTCCATCTTTAATTATATGAGCTCTTATCACAATCCTGTGACTCTCAGATAAATTCAGAGTCTCTCCAATGAATTCTCTGAGAGCCCCCTAAACAATGCAACTGAGTTCCTTTAATAGCAAAGACACACATAGTCAGACAGCATAGACTAAATTAATCGTTCAGCTTTGTCTCCTTTCCCAAACCTCAGAACCTTAAACCAAATCCTCCATATCAACAGGCATATATCAAATTGTCATTTAGATACAACCAACTCAAAATACAACCTCCTGGACAAACTCACGGAGAGGAGGGTGAGGCTCTAGGTTAAGATAGAAACAACATAAAAGGGAGCATAGAATGATTCCAGACACTGCAACCCTTCTTTCTCCACTGGGAAAAAGGTAGGGAGTGAAAGATATGTTTACACATGATGACACTTTGACCTCTCCCCTCTCAGCGGCCCATGAAACTTAGTTTTGACATAGAACAGATAACTGCAACCTCACCACAGAATTACACAAAAATACCATTCTGATGAGAAGTAACTTACACACATTAGATGAATATTAAACATCTTACAAATGTTACCAACAAATTCTGATCCTTCCACGACACAGGCAGCAGAGAACTGGAAGGAAAGGCGGCCAAATGGGGTGTTGGCTTTAGGGATGATCAGTGAGATACACCTGCTGGAGCGCGTGCTACGGGTGGGTGTTGCCATCGTGACCAGTGAACTGAGATAAGGTGGAGCTTTACCTAGCATGGACTTGTTGATGACCTGGAGCCAGTGGGTCTGGCGACGAATATGTAGCGAGGGCCAGCCGACTAGAGCATACAGGTCGCAGTGGTGGGTGGTATAAGGTGTTTTAGTAACAAAGCGGATGGCACTGTGATAAACTGCATCCAGTTTGCTGAGTAGAGTATTGGAAGTCATTTTGTAGATGACATCGCCGAAGTCGAGGATCGGTAGGATAGTCAGTTTTACTAGGGTAAGTGTTGGCGGCGTGATTGAAGGAGGCTTTGTTGCGAAATAGAAAGCCGATTCTAGATTTGATTTTGGATTGGAGATGTTTGATATGTATATGTATACATAATTTAGTCATTATTCATAAAAATCCCTTAACATATCCACCCTATGACTAAATCTTATACATCCAATCACACTTCTATTTGTATTAGAATATTATAAAGCACACATCTATTTTTATTAGAAATATTACTTGTTATCCAAATACAACCTAATAGAAACCAATATATGCATTTACACTGGCTGCTCTAGGCCTACATCAGAATCATAACTCTTCTGGTCGCAGTGGTGGGTAGTATATGGGGCTTTGGTGACAAACTGTATGGCACTGTGATAGACTGCATCCAATTTGTTGAGTAGAGTGTTGGAGGCTATTTTAAAGATGACATCGCCGAAGTCGAGGATCGGTAGGATGGTCAGTTTTACGAGGGTATGTTTGGCAGCATGAGTGAAGGACGCTGTGTTGCGATATAGGAAGCCGATTCTAGATTTCATTTTGGATTGGAGATGCTTAATGTGAGTCTGGAAGGAGAGTTTACAGTCTAACCAGACACCTAGGTATTTGTAGTTGTCCACGTATTCTAAGTCAGAGCCATCCAGAGTAGTGATGCTGGACGGGCGGGCAGGTTCCGGGGGGTGACCGATTGAATAGCATGCATTTAGTTTTACTTGCATTTGAGAGCAGTTGGAGGCCACGGAAGGAGAGTTGTATGGCATTGAAGCTCATCTGGAGGTTAGTTAACACAGTGTCCAAAGAGGGGCCAGAAGTATACAGAATGGTGTCGTCTGTGTCGAGGTGGATCAGAGAATCACCAGCAGCAAGAGCGACATCATTGATGTATACAGAGAAGAGAGTCGGCCCGAGAATTGAACCCTGTGGCACCCCCATAGAGACTGCCAGAGGTCCGGATAACAGGCCCTCCGATTTGACACACTGAACTCTATCAGAGAAGTAGTTGGTAAACCAGGCGAGCCAATCATTTGAGAAACCAAGGCTGTCGAGTCTGCCAACAAGAATGTGGTGATTGACAGAGTCGAAAGCCTTGGCCAGGTCAATGAATACGGCTGCACAGTAATGTCTCTTATCTATGGCGGTTATGATATAATTTAGGACCTTGAGCGTGGCTGTGGTGCACCCATGACCAGCTCTGAAACCAGATTGCATAGCGGAGAAGGTACGGTGGGATTCGATATGGTCGGTAATCTGTTTGTTAACTTGGCTTTCGAAGACCTTAGAAAGACAGGGTAGGATAGATATAGGTCTGTAGCAGTTTGGGTCTACAGTGTCACCCCCTTTGAAGAGGGGGATGACTGCGGCAGCATTCCAATCTTTGGGAATCTCAGACGATACGAAAGAGAGGTTTAACAGGCTAGTAATAGGGGTTGCAACAGTTTCGGAAGATCATTTTAAAAAGCGAGGGTCCAGATTGTCTAGCCCGGCTGATTTGTAGGGGTCCAGATTTTGCAGCTTTTTCAGAACATCAGCTATCTGGATTTGGGTGAAGGAGGGCTTGGGCGTGTTTCTGTTGAGGGTGCCGGGTAGTTGACCGGGGTAGGGGTAGCCAGGTGGAAAGCATGGCCAGCCGTAGAGGAATGCTTATTGAAATTCTCAATTATAGTGGATTTATCGGTGGTAACAGTGTTTCCTAGCCTCAGAGCAGTGGGCAGGTGGGAGGAGGTGCTCTTATTCTCCATGGACTTTACAGTGTCCCAGATCTGAGTGCACCCTGTCAGTCCATAAATACATATTTAAAAACATGTGGCCTTATAAGGAATTTGATGTATAACATTTACTTTTGACCTCTGGCAGTCTCTATGGGGGTGCCACAGGGTTCAATTTTCCACCACTGTACTTAAGTACATTTAAAACCAGATACTTTTAGACTTTTACTCAAGTAGTGTTTCACTGGGTTACTGTTACTTGAGTCTATTAAAGTATCTTTACTTTGACTGAAGAATGACTATTGCGTACTTTTTCCAGCACTGCGTGTTTAACTACAACCAGTTCGCATGTCTGACATTTCAGAGTTTCCTAGTTCCGAGTAGCACTTGAACACGGCATATCACTGCCACCTTTTTACTGTTTAACAGCGAGGCACATTCTTCTTCTTCCTTAGGTCGAAATGGCAGGAAAATGAGTCGAGAGACACTTAGCGCCATATGTTGTTGAGGTTGAGAACTTAAAAGCAAGTGACCACACCAGCACCTGTTACTTTGTGATTGCTGCCCCACCCACTCTTTGACTGGAAAGAGAGCAAGTGTGTGAATTTGTTTGTGCCGTTTCTTAGGTTCTCTTCTCCCAAATCCTGGGGGACGATCATCGTTGCAACATGGTTTGGCTTTTGATTCTCTGGGTTGTCCAAGGTAGGACCAGTAATTTTGTTGTTGTGACATCCTACTTTTGAGTGTTTTCCAATTGAGGTACTGTAGGCCAGGCCAATTTCACAGAGGCCAATTGGTTGACCATGTTATTATTATGTCACATGTAATATGTTTCCCTTGTGTGTTTCAGTGGGCAGTGTTCCCATAGCCAATTTCACAAATGCTACTACTTCAAATGCTACTTTCCCTGTTGTCTTCAAGTGTATGCCTTATCTATCAATAAACAATGATATATTATAAATGTAGTTCATTCACAATTCCCTTCAGGTTCTACTGCCTCGATGGGGCCACGTCGCAGACAAAATGATTGGTATAAAACACCTGAAACCAGAGAAGGTAACGTATTCAATAGATGAAGCGGGCAATCCTGGACCTCTATCATGAGGTCTGGACTTTAATGGTACTGGAGGTAGTGACTTGTAACCAGTACATGTTGTTTCAGACCCTCTCTCTCTGTTACAGAGGACTTACAGTTCGACCTTGCTATCATGGAGGGAGACATTCTGGTTTCGGTGAGTCTATGATCCCTGCTTTCTCTCCGGTCTCTTCTTTTAGGCTGATGAATCCGATTGATACCACCTTCTGGTATACACAGCCTGAAGCTAATGACTGCAAAATAATTCAAACCAGATTGTTGAATAGAAGTACATTTGAACTTGCTCTACCGGTTGGTTGTCCATGGTGTTGGTCCTTCAGATGGTCAAAATTTGAGACTCAAAATATCCACAGGAAAATACACAACGCCGGCATACTACTAAGTGATAGAAATTTCAACATCAGTACCGCCACTCTAAAAAGTTGTGTTAACAGTACTTTCCTGTGGATATTTTGACCATCTGAAGGATCAACACCACGGACCACCAGTAGAGTAAGTTTCAATGTCATTTTATTTAACATTCTGGCTTGTAAAGAGAACTGAAATGATTTTGCAATCATTAGCTTCAGTCTGTATACCAGAAGGTGGTAAGTGCCTTCCCGAAAGCATTCACACCCCTTGACCTATTTCACTTTTTTATTTGTGACCGCCTGAATTCAAAACGGATGAAATAAAAATTCTAACCCGTCTACACAAAATACCCCATAATGACAGTGGAAATATTTGCGTGATTATTGAAAATGAAATGCAAAAATATATGTCAACTATTCGCATCCCAGAGTCAATTCTTTGTAGAAGCACCTTAGGCAGTGATTACAGCTGTGAGTCTCTCTGGGTAAGTCTGAGCTTTCCACACCTGGGTTGTGCAACAGTTGCCCACTTAATTCTTCAATTATTTAAGCTGTCAAATTGGTTGTCCATTTTCAGGTCTTGCTGTAGATTTGTCAAAACTGTAACTCGGCCACTCTGGAACATTCTGTCTTGGTAAACGACTCCAGTGCAGATTTGCCCTTGTGTTTTAGGTTATTGTTCTGCTGAAAGGTGAATTATTTTCCCAGTGTCTGGTGGAAAGCAGAAGATACCAGGATTTCCTCTAGGATCTTGCTTGTGTTTAGCTCATTCTGTCTTTTTTCGTTTTTATCCTGAAACTACCCCAGTCTGCAATGATAAGCATACCCATAACATGATGCAACCACCACTGCTTGACAATATGAAGAGGTACTCAATAATGTATTGGATTAGCCTCTCATTACACTCTGTATTCAAGACAAAAAGATAATTGCTTTGACATTTTTTGTACTATTACTTTAGTGCCTTGTTGCAAACAGGATGCATGTTTTGGAAATGTATTCTATACAGGCGTTTTTATGGTCTTAGGGCACAAATGTTTTCCTGGACTGTCAATTGACTAACTGTAGCCCGTCTGTTGCTCTGCACAATTCGTATCACCAATTTTCGACCATTGGCTGGATGTCCTTTGGGTGGTGGACCCTTCACACACACATGGGGGAAACTAGGTGTGAAATACCCAGCAACGTTGCAATTCTTGACACACTCAAACTGGTGAGCCTGGCACCTACCATACCCTGTTCAAAGGTACTTCAATATTTTGTCCTGCCCATTCACCCTCTGAATGACATATATACATGATCCATGTCGCAAGGCTTAACAATCCTCCTTTAACCGGTCTCTTCATATACACTGATTGAACAGGTGACCTCTGTAAGGATCATAGCATTCACCTGGTCAGTCTGTCATGGAAAGTACACTGTGTATATCTTTTCTACATACTTAGTGTGGTTTTAGTCATTTAAGTTTACTTTGAAATAGTTTTACCATTTTAGAATTTTTAAAAATTCATAGGGGAAATGCTGAAATAACCATTTTAATTTGAGGCCTATACTCTAGCGACAGCTGGATTTAAGACTAGGTGTTTTGTTCTACAGGAAGACCGATTAGCTGTGAAGTCACTTTGGCCGGAGAATGAAGGCGTCACTTCTATCCCCTACAAGATCAACGGTGATCTGGGTGAGTGTCGAATACAGTAGGAGAGATGAGCACTAACACTAGATTTCTAATACAGTGAGAATGATATGCATTGTCTCTGATCCCCCACAGTGGACAGAAAGGAGACTATGCTAGCAGCGTTCAAGATGATTTCAGACCAGACGTGTATCCTCTTCCACGAATACACCAATGAGATTAACTACATAGAGTTAATCCCTGGGACAGGGTGAGTCCAAAATGGTCACATTAACACACTCTCCTTCCCAGCAGTTTACAGTTAACTCACAACCGCTCCTTCATTTTCCTTTATTTTTCTCCCTGTCATATCCACTCTTTCTCCCCCCCTTCTTTCACCTTTCTTCCCTTAACTCTAGCTGTGCGTCGTATGTAGGTTTTCAGGGCGGGGCCCAGCCTCTGTACTTCGGTAGTGCCTGTAATGTGGGGAACCTGTGTCATGAGCTGATGCATGCCCTGGGCCTGCACCACGAGCACACACGGCCAGACCGTGACCAATACATCACCATACAGTGGGACAACGTGGTCTCGGGTAACTCACACCAACACTAAACCACCTCACGGGCATTGTATGTGGACCAGGGGCAGGGCTGGTCAATTTGTCCCATGAAGAGCTGCAGTGTGCAGACATTTGTACCAGCCCAACACTAGCACACCTTGTTGAGCTTTTTGTAGTCTGGAGTGAAGACCGTATAGAATAACTATTGACATTAGGTGCTGCTAAAGCAGCAGCTGCTCTTCCTGGGGTCCAGACACCATGAAACCCTACATGACAAAAATAGACAGTACACCACAAGGACAGAACAACAGGTGTTCATATATTTATGCCTAAATGTTCCATTTATCATGTACTCATTACTGCAGCCATTAATTTCCCCATACATTGCAACCCTGTTCTCTACTGTTAAAATTGCTTTGTCTAAGCAGGTCCTGATAGCCTAATATCATAGTAACCTTGAATCCTGATATCCTAATCTCACAGCACCAGCTCTATAACCATCAGTGTTCTTCAGTTTGAAACCAATACTATGTATTTCATAGACTCATTTCCAATTATGTGGAATGTAACTGAATTCGTTAACTCCTGCGAATTTCCCCTGGTGTGAACGCAGCAACCTTGTTCGCTAAATTCCCCTTACATGAATAGCACCACATTGTCATCTACAGTTGCCACCCGTAATGGGTATCCTGGGATAACATGTAAGCTCTTGAACTTGAAGGCCACCCGCTATGGGTTTCCTTAGGTAAGATGCAATAGTCATGCCTTGAATCGTGTAGAGTTTCCTCCTGCTAGAGGCTCAACTTAATGGTTTCCATCCGAACAACTTGTCTAGATTTCCACTTTCATTCCCCTATATCACAATCACACCCAGCAGTGTCCACCAGTCACGTCTGCCTCTTTTAACTTCCAGGAAAAGAAGATAACTTTAAGGTGAAGGAAGGAGACACTCAGGATCTGCCCTATGACTACGACTCCATAATGCACTACGGAACGTCAGTCACACTCCTCTCCTCCTTATTCCCAATGAAGTCTCAATTTTCCTCGCCTTGTTTTTAAACTGCTAGCAATAAGTAAAGATGAGTTGTACAGTATCCAGCTCCAGTAACATTTCTCTGTGTGTCCCAAATGGCTCCCTATTTAAGTCACTACTTTTGACCTGGGCTCTGGTCAAACTAGGTGCACTATATTGGGAATAGGGTGACATTGTGATGCAGTCCTTGTTAAAGTAGCATTTCCTCAAATCCCCATTGTTGGGTTTCTCCTGGCAGTTATTACTTCTCATCAAACCGGAACCCCACTATTGACTCCAAGAAGAGTGGAGTCCAGATTGGACAGAGAAATCACCTGAGCCCCCTGGACATAGCACGCCTTAACAAACTCTATCAATGTGGTAAAGACGTGTGCACACAGACAGGAAAAATATCAGAATTGGGCTGCCTTTGTAAATGTAGTCATTATCACACTGTATTCTAACCATGTTCCTGTCCTGTCTTTCCCAGAATAACAATGCACAGTTTAGCATTTATTACACCATCGAAGAAGATTCCAACACCACTGCTGCCGACTGATTCCAACACACATGGCACTGACATCCTAACTTCTCTTCACAACAATGAATAAGTTGGACAAGTCCCTTAAAGCTTTCTGATGTATTATACGTGTGGCTGGCTGCAGGCAGTGGTTTTATTTCTCCTGTGTACTCTTGCTGCCTTGAATTAGGCCTATACCACTGCACTTGTCTTGGAAATAAATAAAATGACCTAGACTGAAAAGAATCCACTGTGTGATGTTGCTTGCAGTGTTCTATTTCATTCTAGAATGGACCTTCTCAGCTATGCTCATCATACGTCCAGGGTGGGATCAGAGAGGAAGTAGATCTAGTGTACCAGGAGAGACGACTTAAATTAATGGTGGTTTATACCTTGAACTTGGCCGACTAGCTAGGCAACAAATTATTTAAACGATGACTCTAACTCAGGACTTAGACAGTAGGGCTCATAGATTGACCAAAATCTGAATGTTGCCCTCTAGGAGGGTGTACTACGAAACAGGTTTGAGGAGTTGGCGGGGTAACTTTGGTGAGCTCAACTCAGGATAACCGGTAGCATTAAAAGTGGCTCACCTTTTAGCAAGGAATATATTTGTTTTTTTAACTTGGCAAGTGAGTTAAGAATAAATTCTTATTTACAATGACGGCCAAACCTGGATGACCCTGGGCCAATTGTGAGCCGCCCTATGGGACTCCCAATCACGGCCGAATGTGATGCAGCCTGGATTCAAACCAGGGAATGTGGTGACGCCTCTTGCACGGAGATGCAGTGCTTTAAACCTCTGCGCCACTCGGGAGGCCAATATAAACGTAACTTCAAAGAATTTACTGAGTTAGTCCATATAAGGAAGTCAGTCAATTGAAATGAATTCATTAGTCCCTAATCTATGGATTTCGCATGACAGTGCAAGGGTGCAGCCATGGGGTGGGCCTTGGAGGGCTCTTGCAGCCAGGCCCGGCCAATCAGAATGAGTTCGTCCCCACAAAAGGGGCAATATTACATGGAAATAGTAGCCAGCGGGGTTACAACTTCTCTAAAATGATGTTTGAGGCAGCTTATGGTAGAGAAATGAACATTCAATTCTCTAGCAACTGCTCTGGTGGGCCTTCCTGCAGTCAGCATGCCAATTGCACACTCAACTTGAGACATATGTTCCTTTTAGTGGCTTTTTATTGTCCCCAGCATAAGGTGCACCTTTGTAATGACCATGCTATTTAAGTTTCTTGATATGCTATACCTGTCAGGTGGAAGGATGATCTTGGCAAAGGAGAAATCCTCATTAACAGCAATGTAAACATGTGTGCACAAAAGATGGCAAAGTACTTAAGTAAAAATAATTAAAAGTAGTACTAAAGTCATTTTTTGGGGGTATCTGTACTTTACTATTTATATTTTTGACAGTTGACTTTTCCTCCACTACATTTCTAAAGAAAATATGTACTTTTTACACCCGTACAATTTCCCTGACACCAAAAAGTACTTGTTATTTAGAATGTTCATGCAGGAAAGCATTATGGTCCGATTCAAGCGCCTATCAATATGTATATTGTCATAAGTTGTCATACTTTATTTTTTATTTCACCTTTATTTAACCAGGTAGGCTTGTTGAGAACAAGTTCTCCTTTGCAAATGCGACCTGGCCAAGATAAAGCATAGCAGTGTGAACAGACAACACAGAGTTACACATGGAGTAAACAATTAACAAGACATAACACAATAGACAAAAAAGGGAGTCTATATACATTGTGTGCAAAAGGCATGAGGAGGTAGGCGAATAATTACAATTTAGCAGATTAACACTGGAGTGATAAATGATTAGATGGTCATGTGCAGGTAGAGATACTGGTGTGAAAAAGAGCAGAAAAGTAAATAAAAACAGTATGGGGATGAGGTAGGTAAATTGGGTGGGCTATTTACCGATGGACTATGTACAGCTGCAGCGATCGATTACCTGCTCAGATAGCAGATGTTTAAAGTTGGTGAGGGAGATAAAAGTCTCCAACTTCAACGATTTTTGCAATTCGTTCCAGTCACAGGTGTCGTGGAAATGTCCTCTATTTACCAAATCATGGGAGCAAACCACACACACACGTCAGAGTTAGTTATAAAAGTCCATCTTTAATTATATGAGCTCTTATCACAATCCTGTGACTCTCAGATAAATTCAGAGTCTCTCCAATGAATTCTCTGAGAGCCCCCTAAACAATGCAACTGAGTTCCTTTAATAGCAAAGACACACATAGTCAGACAGCATAGACTAAATTAATCGTTCAGCTTTGTCTCCTTTCCCAAACCTCAGAACCTTAAACCAAATCCTCCATATCAACAGGCATATATCAAATTGTCATTTAGATACAACCAACTCAAAATACAACCTCCTGGACAAACTCACGGAGAGGAGGGTGAGGCTCTAGGTTAAGATAGAAACAACATAAAAGGGAGCATAGAATGATTCCAGACACTGCAACCCTTCTTTCTCCACTGGGAAAAAGGTAGGGAGTGAAAGATATGTTTACACATGATGACACTTTGACCTCTCCCCTCTCAGCGGCCCATGAAACTTAGTTTTGACATAGAACAGATAACTGCAACCTCACCACAGAATTACACAAAAATACCATTCTGATGAGAAGTAACTTACACACATTAGATGAATATTAAACATCTTACAAATGTTACCAACAAATTCTGATCCTTCCACGACACAGGCAGCAGAGAACTGGAAGGAAAGGCGGCCAAATGGGGTGTTGGCTTTAGGGATGATCAGTGAGATACACCTGCTGGAGCGCGTGCTACGGGTGGGTGTTGCCATCGTGACCAGTGAACTGAGATAAGGTGGAGCTTTACCTAGCATGGACTTGTTGATGACCTGGAGCCAGTGGGTCTGGCGACGAATATGTAGCGAGGGCCAGCCGACTAGAGCATACAGGTCGCAGTGGTGGGTGGTATAAGGTGTTTTAGTAACAAAGCGGATGGCACTGTGATAAACTGCATCCAGTTTGCTGAGTAGAGTATTGGAAGTCATTTTGTAGATGACATCGCCGAAGTCGAGGATCGGTAGGATAGTCAGTTTTACTAGGGTAAGTGTTGGCGGCGTGATTGAAGGAGGCTTTGTTGCGAAATAGAAAGCCGATTCTAGATTTGATTTTGGATTGGAGATGTTTGATATGTATATGTATACATAATTTTGTCATTATTCATAAAAATCCCTTAACATATCCACCCTATGACTAAATCTTATACATCCAATCACACTTCTATTTGTATTAGAATATTATAAAGCACACATCTATTTTTATTAGAAATATTACTTGTTATCCAAATACAACCTAATAGAAACCAATATATGCATTTACACTGGCTGCTCTAGGCCTACATCAGAATCATAACTCTTCTGGTCGCAGTGGTGGGTAGTATATGGGGCTTTGGTGACAAACTGTATGGCACTGTGATAGACTGCATCCAATTTGTTGAGTAGAGTGTTGGAGGCTATTTTAAAGATGACATCGCCGAAGTCGAGGATCGGTAGGATGGTCAGTTTTACGAGGGTATGTTTGGCAGCATGAGTGAAGGACGCTGTGTTGCGATATAGGAAGCCGATTCTAGATTTCATTTTGGATTGGAGATGCTTAATGTGAGTCTGGAAGGAGAGTTTACAGTCTAATCAGACACCTAGGTATTTGTAGTTGTCCACGTATTCTAAGTCAGAGCCGTCCAGAGTAGTGATGCTGGACGGGCGGGCAGGTTCCGGGGGGTGACCGATTGAATAGCATGCATTTAGTTTTACTTGCATTTGAGAGCAGTTGGAGGCCACAGAAGGAGAGTTGTATGGCATTGAAGCTCATCTGGAGGTTAGTTAACACAGTGTCCAAAGAGGGGCCAGAAGTATACAGAATGGTGTCGTCTGCGTCGAGGTGGATCAGAGAATCACCAGCAGCAAGAGCGACATCATTGATGTATACAGAGAAGAGAGTCGGCCCGAGAATTGAACCCTGTGGCACCCCCATAGAGACTGCCAGAGGTCCGGATAACAGGCCCTCCGATTTGACACACTGAACTCTATCAGAGAAGTAGTTGGTAAACCAGGCGAGCCAATCATTTGAGAAACCAAGGCTGTCGAGTCTGAATCACCACATAAGAATGTGGTGATTGACAGAGTCGAAAGCCTTGGCCAGGTCAATGAATACGGCTGCACAGTAATGTCTCTAATCTATGGCGGTTATGATATAATTTAGGACCTTGAGCGTGGCTGTGGTGCACCTATGACCAGCTCTGAAACCAGATTGCATAGCGGAGAAGGTACGGTGGGATTCGAAATGGTCGGTAATCTGTTTGTTAACTTGGCTTTCGAAGACCTTAGAAAGACAGGGTAGGATAGATATAGGTCTGTAGCAGTTTGGGTCTAGAGTGTCACCCCCTTTGAAGAGGGGGATGACTGCGGCAGCATTCCAATCTTTGGGAATCTCAGACGATACAAAAGAGAAGTTTAACAGGCTGGTAATAGGGGTTGCAACAGTTTCGGAAGATCATTTTAAAAAGCGAGGGTCCAGATTGTCTAGCCCGGCTGATTTGTAGGGGTCCAGATTTTGGATTTGGGTGAAGGAGGGCTTGGGCGGGCTGCTGTTGAGGGTGCCAGGTAGTTGACCGGGGTAGGGGTAGCCAGGTGGAAAGCATGGCCAGCCGTAGAGGAATGCTTATTGAATTTCTCAATTATAGTGGATTTATCGGTGGTAACAGTGTTTCCTAGCCTCAGAGCAGTGGGCAGGTGGGAGGAGGTGCTCTTATTCTCCATGGACTTTACAGTGTCCCAGATCTGAGTGCACCCTGTCAGTCCATAAATACATATTTAAAAACATGTGGCCTTATAAGGAATTTGATGTATAACATTTACTTTTGACCTCTGGCAGTCTCTATGGGGGTGCCACAGGGTTCAATTTTCAACCACTGTACTTAAGTACATTTAAAACCAGATACTTTTAGACTTTTACTCAAGTAGTGTTTCACTGGGTTACTGTTACTTGAGTCTATTAAAGTATCTTTACTTTGACTCAAGAATGACTATTGCGTACTTTTTCCAGCACTGCGTGTTTAACTACAGCCAGTTCGCATGTCTGACATTTCAGAGTTTCCTAGTTCCGAGTAGCACTTGAACACGGCATATCACTGCCACCTTTTTACTGTTTAACAGCGAGGCACATTCTTCTTCTTCCTTAGGTCAAAATGGCAGGAAAATGAGTCGAGAGACACTTAGCGCCATATGTTGTTGAGGTTGAGAACTTAAAAGCATGTGACCACACCAGCACCTGTTACTTTGTGATTGCTGCCCCACCCACTCTTTGACTGGAAAGAGAGCAAGTGTGTGAATTTGTTTGTGCCGTTTCTTAGGTTCTCTTCTCCCAAATCCTGGGGGACGATCATCGTTGCAGCATGGTTTGGCTTTTGATTTTCTGGGTTGTCCAAGGTAGGACCAGTAATTTTGTTGTTGTGACGTCCTACCTTTGAGTGTTTTCCAATTGAGGTACTGTAGGCCAGGCCAATTTCACAGAGGCCAATTGGTTGACCATGTTATTATTATGTCAAATGTAATATGTTTCCCTTGTGTGTTTCAGTGGGCAGTGTTCCCATAGCCAATTTCACAAATGCTACTACTTCAAATGCTACTTTCCCTGCCACAGGTAGGCAGGCCTGCATTGGGGACCAGTCATTTCGTTAGGTGATAGTCTGAAAGCAAGACCTTTTTCCTGTTTTTCACTTTTTTATTTAATGTATGCCAGCCGTACTGCAAAACTATGTTATTGTACTGTTCTGCTTTGTAATATTTTTCTTCTTCTGTGTTTCAGTGGACAACTCTAAAAACCCCATCAACAATTCTACAAATGTGACTTTCTCTGCCACAGGTAGGCCTATACTGTGATTATCAAGTCAGTCTCTTGGGGTGATGGGGCCCAAAGAAACAACTCAATCTGTTGTCTTCAAGTTTATGCCTTATCTATCAATAAACAATGATATATTATAAATGTAGTTTGTTCACAATTCCCTTCAGGTTCTACTGCCTCGAAGGGGCCACGTCGCAAACAAAATGATTGGTATAAAACACCTGAAACCAGAGAAGGTAACGCATTCATTAGATAAAGCGGGCAATCCTGGACCTCTATCATGAGGTCTGGACTGTAATGGTACTGGAGGTAGTGACTTGTAACCAGTACATGTTGTTTCAGACCCTCTCTCTCTGTTACA
Organism: Oncorhynchus kisutch; assembly: GCF_002021735.2. NCBI lineage: Eukaryota > Metazoa > Chordata > Actinopteri > Salmoniformes > Salmonidae > Oncorhynchus > Oncorhynchus kisutch. Next base: position 20,559 of record NW_022263369.1, read on the forward strand.
GAGGACTTACAGTTCGACCTTGCTATCATGGAGGGAGACATTCTGGTTTCGGTGAGTCTATGATCCCTGCTTTCTCTCCTGTTACTTGCATCTTTTAGGCTGATGAATCCGATTGATACCACCTTCTGGTATACACAGCCTGAAGCTAATGACTGCAAAATAATTCAAGCCAGATTGTTGACTAGAAGTACATTTGAACTTGCTCTACCGGTTGGTTGTCCATGGTGTTGGTCCTTCAGATGGTCAAAATTTGAGACCCAAAATATCCAACGCCGGCATACTACTAAGTGATAGAAATTTCAACTTCAGTACCGCCACTCTAAAAAGTTGTGTTAACAGTACTTTCCTGTGGATATTTTGACCATCTGAAGGATCAACACCACGGACCACCAGTAGAGAAAGTTTCAATGTCATTTTATTTAACATTCTGGCTTGTAAAGAGAACTGAAATGATTTTGCAATCATTAGTTTCAGTCTGTATACCAGAAGTGCCTTAACTTTTTTTTTTGTGACAGCCTGAATTCAAAACGGATGAAATAAAAATTCTAACCCGTCTACACAAAATACCCCATAATGACAGTGAAAATATTTTTGGAAATATTTGCGTGATTATTGAAAATGAAATGCAAAAATATATGTCAACTATTCGCATCCCAGAGTCAATTCTTTGTAGAAGCACCTTAGGCAGTGATTACAGCTGTGAGTCTCTCTGGGTAAGTCTGAGCTTTCCACACCTGGGTTGTGCAACAGTTGCCCACTTAATTCTTCTCTATTATTTAAGCTGTCAAATTGGTTGTCCATTTTCAGGTCTTGCTGTAGATTTGTCAAAACTGTAACTCGGCCACTCTGGAACATTCTGTCTTGGTAAACGACTCCAGTGCAGATTTGCCCTTGTGTTTTAGGTTATTGTTCTGCTGAAACGTGAATTATTTTCCCAGTGTCTGGTGGAAAGCAGACGATACCAGGATTTCCTCTAGGATCTTGCTTGTGTTTAGCTCATTCTGTCTTTTTTCGTTTTTATCCTGAAACTACCCCAATCCGCAATGATAAGCATACCCATAACATGATGCAACCACCACTGCTTGAAAATATGAAGAGGTACTCAATAATGTATTGGATTAGCCTCTCATTACACTCTGTATTCAAGACAAAAAGATAATTGCTTTGACATTTTTTGTACTATTACTTTAGTGCCTTGTTGCAAACAGGATGCATGTTTTGGAATTGTATTCTATACAGGCTTCCTTTTCACTGTCAATCAGGTTAGTATTGTAGAGTAACTACAATGTTGTTCCATTGTCAGTTTTCTCCTATCACAGCCATTAAAGTCACCATTGGGCTGGTGGTGAAATCCCTGAACGGTTTCCTTCTTCTCAGGCAACTGACTCACGAAAGATACCTGTATGTTTGTAGGGACTGGGTGATTAGATTAGGAACACCTAGTATTGAGTTGCACCCCCCTTTGCCCTCAGAAAAGCCTCAATTCGACTCTACAAGATGTCGAGCGTTCCACAGGAATGCTGGCCCCATGATTTCCCCAATGCTTCCCATCGTTGTGCCCAGTTGGCTGGTATTGGATCTCTAATCCGAAATGGCTCGTTCCATCTCATCCCACAGATGCTTAATTGGATTGAGATCTGGTGACTGGGCAGGTCACTGCATTAAGCTGAATTCACTGTCATGTTTGTGGAACCATTCCTGGCCTTGTGGCATGGGGCCTTATCCTGCTGAAAGAAATCCCTTCACAGATGGATACACTACTGCCATGAAGGGATGCACCTGGTTTTCAATTATGTTCAGAAATCCTGTGGCGTTCAAACGTTGCTCCACTTTTATCATGTGTGCCGTGAACGCGTCACACTGCCTCTCACCAGCCTGCAATGTTGCCTCACGGCATGATGGATGCATGTGGTTTTCTCCATACCCTACTCCTCCCATCAGCGTGAAATTGCAAAAAACGGGATTCATCAGATTTTTAACCAGTTCTCCTGTGTCCACTGCAACAAGTTATTTGCTGAAAGAAGTGGAACTCTGTAAGGTTGTTGGCTGCCATACCCCATTTGTGTCAAGGTACTACGAGGTACAAATGTTTTCCTGGACTGTCAATTGACTAACTGTAGCCCGTCTGTTGCTCTGCACAATTCGTATCACCAATTTTCAACCATTGGCTGGATGTCCTTTGGGTGGTGGACCCTTCTTCACACACACATGGGGGAAACTGGGTGTGAAATACCCAGCAACGTTGCAGTTCTTGACACACTCAAACTGGTGAGCCTGGCACCTACCATACCCTGTTCAAAGGTACTTCAATATTTTGTCCTGCCCATTCACCCTCTGAATGACATATATACATGATCCATGTCGCAAGGCTTAACAATCCTCCTTTAACCGGTCTCTTCATATACACTGATTGAACAGGACCTCTGTAAGGATCATAGCATTCACCTGGTCAGTCTGTCATGGAAAGTACACTGTGTATATCTTTTCTACATACTTAGTGTGGTTTTAGTCATTTAAGTTTACTTTGAAATAGTTTTACCATTTTAGAATTTAAAAAAATAACCATTTTAATTTGAGGCCTATACTCTAGCGACAGCTGGATTTAAGGTGTTTTGTTCTACAGGAAGACCGATTAGCTGTGAAGTCACTTTGGCCGGAGAATGAAGGCGTCACTTCTATCCCCTACAAGATCAACGGTGATCTGGGTGAGTGTCGAATACAGTAGGAGAGATGAGCACTAACACTAGATTTCTAATACAGTGAGAATGATATGCATTGTCTCTGATCCCCCACAGTGGACAGAAAGGAGACTATGCTAGCAGCGTTCAAGATGATTTCAGACCAGACGTGTATCCTCTTCCACGAATACACCAATGAGATTAACTACATAGAGTTAATCCCTGGGACAGGGTGAGTCCAAAATGGTCACATTAACACACTCTCCTTCCCAGCAGTTTACAGTTAACTCACAACCGCTCCTTCATTTTCCTTTATTTTTCTCTCTTCCTGTGATATCCACTCTTTCTCCCCCCCTTCTCTCACCTTTCTTCCCTTAACTCTAGCTGTGCGTCGTATGTAGGTTTTCAGGGCGGGGCCCAGCCTCTGTACTTCGGTAGTGCCTGTAATGTGGGGAACCTGTGTCATGAGCTGATGCATGCCCTGGGCCTGCACCACGAGCACACACGGCCAGACCGTGACCAATACATCACCATACAGTGGGACAACGTGGTCTCGGGTAACTCACACCAACACTAAACCACCTCACGGGCATTGTATGTGGACCAGGGGCAGGGCTGGTCAATTTGTCCCATGAAGAGCTGCAGTGTGCAGACATTTGTACCAGCCCAACACTAGCACACCTTGTTGAGCTTTTTGTAGTCTGGAGTGAAGACCGTATAGAATAACTATTGACATTAGGTGCTGCTAAAGCAGCAGCTGCTCTTCCTGGGGTCCAGACACCATGAAACCCTACATGACAAAAATAGACAGTACACCACAAGGACAGAACAACAGGTGTTCATATATTTATGCCTAAATGTTCCATTTATCATGTACTCATTACTGCAGCCATTAATTTCCCCATACATTGCAACCCTGTTCTCTACTGTTAAAATTGCTTTGTCTAAGCAGGTCCTGATAGCCTAATATCATAGTAACCTTGAATCCTGATATCCTAATCTCACAGCACCAGCTCTATAACCATCAGTGTTCTTCAGTTTGAAACCAATACTATGTATTTCATAGACTCATTTCCAATTATGTGGAATGTAACTGAATTCGTTAACTCCTGCGAATTTCCCCTGGTGTGAACGCAGCAACCTTGTTCGCTAAATTCCCCTTACATGAATAGCACCACATTGTCATCTACAGTTGCCACCCGTAATGGGTATCCTGGGATAACATGTAAGCTCTTGAACTTGAAGGCCACCCGCTATGGGTTTCCTTAGGTAAGATGCAATAGTCATGCCTTGAATCGTGTAGAGTTTCCTCCTGCTAGAGGCTCAACTTAATGGTTTCCATCCGAACAACTTGTCTAGATTTCCACTTTCATTCCCCTATATCACAATCACACCCAGCAGTGTCCACCAGTCACGTCTGCCTCTTTTAACTTCCAGGAAAAGAAGATAACTTTAAGGTGAAGGAAGGAGACACTCAGGATCTGCCCTATGACTACGACTCCATAATGCACTACGGAACGTCAGTCACACTCCTCTCCTCCTTATTCCCAATGAAGTCTCAATTTTCCTCGCCTTGTTTTTAAACTGCTAGCAATAAGTAAAGATGAGTTGTACAGTATCCAGCTCCAGTAACATTTCTCTGTGTGTCCCAAATGGCTCCCTATTTAAGTCACTACTTTTGACCTGGGCTCTGGTCAAACTAGGTGCACTATATTGGGAATAGGGTGACATTGTGATGCAGTCCTTGTTAAAGTAGCATTTCCTCAAATCCCCATTGTTGGGTTTCTCCTGGGTTTCTCCTTTCTCCTGGCAGTTATTACTTCTCATCAAACCGGAACCCCACTATTGACTCCAAGAAGAGTGGAGTCCAGATTGGACAGAGAAATCACCTGAGCCCCCTGGACATAGCACGCCTTAACAAACTCTATCAATGTGGTAAAGACGTGTGCACACAGACAGGAAAAATATCAGAATTGGGCTGCCTTTGTAAATGTAGTCATTATCACACTGTATTCTAACCATGTTCCTGTCCTGTCTTTCCCAGAATAACAATGCACAGTTTAGCATTTATTACACCATCGAAGAAGATTCCAACACCACTGCTGCCGACTGATTCCAACACACATGGCACTGACATCCTAACTTCTCTTCACAACAATGAATAAGTTGGACAAGTCCCTTAAAGCTTTCTGATGTATTATACGTGTGGCTGGCTGCAGGCAGTGGTTTTATTTCTCCTGTGTACTCTTGCTGCCTTGAATTAGGCCTATACCACTGCACTTGTCTTGGAAATAAATAAAATGACCTAGACTGAAAAGAATCCACTGTGTGATGTTGCTTGCAGTGTTCTATTTCATTCTAGAATGGACCTTCTCAGCTATGCTCATCATACGTCCAGGGTGGGATCAGAGAGGAAGTAGATCTAGTGTACCAGGAGAGACGACTTAAATTAATGGTGGTTTATACCTTGAACTTGGCCGACTAGCTAGGCAACAAATTATTTAAACGATGACTCTAACTCAGGACTTAGACAGTAGGGCTCATAGATTGACCAAAATCTGAATGTTGCCCTCTAGGAGGGTGTACTACGAAACAGGTTTGAGGAGTTGGCGGGGTAACTTTGGTGAGCTCAACTCAGGATAACCGGTAGCATTAAAAGTGGCTCACCTTTTAGCAAGGAATATATTTGTTTTTTTAACTTGGCAAGTGAGTTAAGAATAAATTCTTATTTACAATGACGGCCAAACCTGGATGACCCTGGGCCAATTGTGAGCCGCCCTATGGGACTCCCAATCACGGCCGAATGTGATGCAGCCTGGATTCAAACCAGGGAATGTGGTGACGCCTCTTGCACGGAGATGCAGTGCTTTAAACCTCTGCGCCACTCGGGAGGCCAATATAAACGTAACTTCAAAGAATTTACTGAGTTAGTCCATATAAGGAAGTCAGTCAATTGAAATGAATTCATTAGTCCCTAATCTATGGATTTCGCATGACAGTGCAAGGGTGCAGCCATGGGGTGGGCCTTGGAGGGCTCTTGCAGCCAGGCCCGGCCAATCAGAATGAGTTCGTCCCCACAAAAGGGGCAATATTACATGGAAATAGTAGCCAGCGGGGTTACAACTTCTCTAAAATGATGTTTGAGGCAGCTTATGGTAGAGAAATGAACATTCAATTCTCTAGCAACTGCTCTGGTGGGCCTTCCTGCAGTCAGCATGCCAATTGCACACTCAACTTGAGACATATGTTCCTTTTAGTGGCTTTTTATTGTCCCCAGCATAAGGTGCACCTTTGTAATGACCATGCTATTTAAGTTTCTTGATATGCTATACCTGTCAGGTGGAAGGATGATCTTGGCAAAGGAGAAATCCTCATTAACAGCAATGTAAACATGTGTGCACAAAAGATGGCAAAGTACTTAAGTAAAAATAATTAAAAGTAGTACTAAAGTCATTTTTTGGGGGTATCTGTACTTTACTATTTATATTTTTGACAGTTGACTTTTCCTCCACTACATTTCTAAAGAAAATATGTACTTTTTACACCCGTACAATTTCCCTGACACCAAAAAGTACTTGTTATTTAGAATGTTCATGCAGGAAAGCATTATGGTCCGATTCAAGCGCCTATCAATATGTATATTGTCATAAGTTGTCATACTTTATTTTTTATTTCACCTTTATTTAACCAGGTAGGCTTGTTGAGAACAAGTTCTCCTTTGCAAATGCGACCTGGCCAAGATAAAGCATAGCAGTGTGAACAGACAACACAGAGTTACACATGGAGTAAACAATTAACAAGACATAACACAATAGACAAAAAAGGGAGTCTATATACATTGTGTGCAAAAGGCATGAGGAGGTAGGCGAATAATTACAATTTAGCAGATTAACACTGGAGTGATAAATGATTAGATGGTCATGTGCAGGTAGAGATACTGGTGTGAAAAAGAGCAGAAAAGTAAATAAAAACAGTATGGGGATGAGGTAGGTAAATTGGGTGGGCTATTTACCGATGGACTATGTACAGCTGCAGCGATCGATTACCTGCTCAGATAGCAGATGTTTAAAGTTGGTGAGGGAGATAAATGTCTCCAACTTCAACGATTTTTGCAATTCGTTCCAGTCACAGGTGTCGTGGAAATGTCCTCTATTTACCAAATCATGGGAGCAAACCACACACACACGTCAGAGTTAGTTATAAAAGTCCATCTTTAATTATATGAGCTCTTATCACAATCCTGTGACTCTCAGATAAATTCAGAGTCTCTCCAATGAATTCTCTGAGAGCCCCCTAAACAATGCAACTGAGTTCCTTTAATAGCAAAGACACACATAGTCAGACAGCATAGACTAAATTAATCGTTCAGCTTTGTCTCCTTTCCCAAACCTCAGAACCTTAAACCAAATCCTCCATATCAACAGGCATATATCAAATTGTCATTTAGATACAACCAACTCAAAATACAACCTCCTGGACAAACTCACGGAGAGGAGGGTGAGGCTCTAGGTTAAGATAGAAACAACATAAAAGGGAGCATAGAATGATTCCAGACACTGCAACCCTTCTTTCTCCACTGGGAAAAAGGTAGGGAGTGAAAGATATGTTTACACATGATGACACTTTGACCTCTCCCCTCTCAGCGGCCCATGAAACTTAGTTTTGACATAGAACAGATAACTGCAACCTCACCACAGAATTACACAAAAATACCATTCTGATGAGAAGTAACTTACACACATTAGATGAATATTAAACATCTTACAAATGTTACCAACAAATTCTGATCCTTCCACGACACAGGCAGCAGAGAACTGGAAGGAAAGGCGGCCAAATGGGGTGTTGGCTTTAGGGATGATCAGTGAGATACACCTGCTGGAGCGCGTGCTACGGGTGGGTGTTGCCATCGTGACCAGTGAACTGAGATAAGGTGGAGCTTTACCTAGCATGGACTTGTTGATGACCTGGAGCCAGTGGGTCTGGCGACGAATATGTAGCGAGGGCCAGCCGACTAGAGCATACAGGTCGCAGTGGTGGGTGGTATAAGGTGTTTTAGTAACAAAGCGGATGGCACTGTGATAAACTGCATCCAGTTTGCTGAGTAGAGTATTGGAAGTCATTTTGTAGATGACATCGCCGAAGTCGAGGATCGGTAGGATAGTCAGTTTTACTAGGGTAAGTGTTGGCGGCGTGATTGAAGGAGGCTTTGTTGCGAAATAGAAAGCCGATTCTAGATTTGATTTTGGATTGGAGATGTTTGATATGTATATGTATACATAATTTTGTCATTATTCATAAAAATCCCTTAACATATCCACCCTATGACTAAATCTTATACATCCAATCACACTTCTATTTGTATTAGAATATTATAAAGCACACATCTATTTTTATTAGAAATATTACTTGTTATCCAAATACAACCTAATAGAAACCAATATATGCATTTACACTGGCTGCTCTAGGCCTACATCAGAATCATAACTCTTCTGGTCGCAGTGGTGGGTAGTATATGGGGCTTTGGTGACAAACTGTATGGCACTGTGATAGACTGCATCCAATTTGTTGAGTAGAGTGTTGGAGGCTATTTTAAAGATGACATCGCCGAAGTCGAGGATCGGTAGGATGGTCAGTTTTACGAGGGTATGTTTGGCAGCATGAGTGAAGGACGCTGTGTTGCGATATAGGAAGCCGATTCTAGATTTCATTTTGGATTGGAGATGCTTAATGTGAGTCTGGAAGGAGAGTTTACAGTCTAATCAGACACCTAGGTATTTGTAGTTGTCCACGTATTCTAAGTCAGAGCCGTCCAGAGTAGTGATGCTGGACGGGCGGGCAGGTTCCGGGGGGTGACCGATTGAATAGCATGCATTTAGTTTTACTTGCATTTGAGAGCAGTTGGAGGCCACAGAAGGAGAGTTGTATGGCATTGAAGCTCATCTGGAGGTTAGTTAACACAGTGTCCAAAGAGGGGCCAGAAGTATACAGAATGGTGTCGTCTGCGTCGAGGTGGATCAGAGAATCACCAGCAGCAAGAGCGACATCATTGATGTATACAGAGAAGAGAGTCGGCCCGAGAATTGAACCCTGTGGCACCCCCATAGAGACTGCCAGAGGTCCGGATAACAGGCCCTCCGATTTGACACACTGAACTCTATCAGAGAAGTAGTTGGTAAACCAGGCGAGCCAATCATTTGAGAAACCAAGGCTGTCGAGTCTGAATCACCACATAAGAATGTGGTGATTGACAGAGTCGAAAGCCTTGGCCAGGTCAATGAATACGGCTGCACAGTAATGTCTCTAATCTATGGCGGTTATGATATAATTTAGGACCTTGAGCGTGGCTGTGGTGCACCTATGACCAGCTCTGAAACCAGATTGCATAGCGGAGAAGGTACGGTGGGATTCGAAATGGTCGGTAATCTGTTTGTTAACTTGGCTTTCGAAGACCTTAGAAAGACAGGGTAGGATAGATATAGGTCTGTAGCAGTTTGGGTCTAGAGTGTCACCCCCTTTGAAGAGGGGGATGACTGCGGCAGCATTCCAATCTTTGGGAATCTCAGACGATACAAAAGAGAAGTTTAACAGGCTGGTAATAGGGGTTGCAACAGTTTCGGAAGATCATTTTAAAAAGCGAGGGTCCAGATTGTCTAGCCCGGCTGATTTGTAGGGGTCCAGATTTTGCAGCTTTTTCAGAACATCAGCTATCTGGATTTGGGTGAAGGAGGGCTTGGGCGGGCTGCTGTTGAGGGTGCCAGGTAGTTGACCGGGGTAGGGGTAGCCAGGTGGAAAGCATGGCCAGCCGTAGAGGAATGCTTATTGAATTTCTCAATTATAGTGGATTTATCGGTGGTAACAGTGTTTCCTAGCCTCAGAGCAGTGGGCAGGTGGGAGGAGGTGCTCTTATTCTCCATGGACTTTACAGTGTCCCAGATCTGAGTGCACCCTGTCAGTCCATAAATACATATTTAAAAACATGTGGCCTTATAAGGAATTTGATGTATAACATTTACTTTTGACCTCTGGCAGTCTCTATGGGGGTGCCACAGGGTTCAATTTTCAACCACTGTACTTAAGTACATTTAAAACCAGATACTTTTAGACTTTTACTCAAGTAGTGTTTCACTGGGTTACTGTTACTTGAGTCTATTAAAGTATCTTTACTTTGACTCAAGAATGACTATTGCGTACTTTTTCCAGCACTGCGTGTTTAACTACAGCCAGTTCGCATGTCTGACATTTCAGAGTTTCCTAGTTCCGAGTAGCACTTGAACACGGCATATCACTGCCACCTTTTTACTGTTTAACAGCGAGGCACATTCTTCTTCTTCCTTAGGTCAAAATGGCAGGAAAATGAGTCGAGAGACACTTAGCGCCATATGTTGTTGAGGTTGAGAACTTAAAAGCATGTGACCACACCAGCACCTGTTACTTTGTGATTGCTGCCCCACCCACTCTTTGACTGGAAAGAGAGCAAGTGTGTGAATTTGTTTGTGCCGTTTCTTAGGTTCTCTTCTCCCAAATCCTGGGGGACGATCATCGTTGCAGCATGGTTTGGCTTTTGATTTTCTGGGTTGTCCAAGGTAGGACCAGTAATTTTGTTGTTGTGACGTCCTACCTTTGAGTGTTTTCCAATTGAGGTACTGTAGGCCAGGCCAATTTCACAGAGGCCAATTGGTTGACCATGTTATTATTATGTCAAATGTAATATGTTTCCCTTGTGTGTTTCAGTGGGCAGTGTTCCCATAGCCAATTTCACAAATGCTACTACTTCAAATGCTACTTTCCCTGCCACAGGTAGGCAGGCCTGCATTGGGGACCAGTCATTTCGTTAGGTGATAGTCTGAAAGCAAGACCTTTTTCCTGTTTTTCACTTTTTTATTTAATGTATGCCAGCCGTACTGCAAAACTATGTTATTGTACTGTTCTGCTTTGTAATATTTTTCTTCTTCTGTGTTTCAGTGGACAACTCTAAAAACCCCATCAACAATTCTACAAATGTGACTTTCTCTGCCACAGGTAGGCCTATACTGTGATTATCAAGTCAGTCTCTTGGGGTGATGGGGCCCAAAGAAACAACTCAATCTGTTGTCTTCAAGTTTATGCCTTATCTATCAATAAACAATGATATATTATAAATGTAGTTTGTTCACAATTCCCTTCAGGTTCTACTGCCTCGAAGGGGCCACGTCGCAAACAAAATGATTGGTATAAAACACCTGAAACCAGAGAAGGTAACGCATTCATTAGATAAAGCGGGCAATCCTGGACCTCTATCATGAGGTCTGGACTGTAATGGTACTGGAGGTAGTGACTTGTAACCAGTACATGTTGTTTCAGACCCTCTCTCTCTGTTACAGAGGACTTACAGTTCGACCTTGCTATCATGGAGGGAGACATTCTGGTTTCGGTGAGTCTATGATCCCTGCTTTCTCTCCTGTTACTTGCATCTTATAGGCTGATGAATCCGATTGATACCACCTTCTGGTATACACAGCCTGAAGCTAATGACTGCAAAATAATTCAAGCCAGATTGTTGACTAGAAGTACATTTGAACTTGCTCTACCGGTTGGTTGTCCATGGTGTTGGTCCTTCAGATGGTCAAAATTTGAGACCCAAAATATCCAACGCCGGCATACTACTAAGTGATAGAAATTTCAACTTCAGTACCGCCACTCTAAAAAGTTGTGTTAACAGTACTTTCCTGTGGATATTTTGACCATCTGAAGGATCAACACCACGGACCACCAGTAGAGAAAGTTTCAATGTCATTTTATTTAACATTCTGGCTTGTAAAGAGAACTGAAATGATTTTGCAATCATTAGTTTCAGTCTGTATACCAGAAGTGCCTTAACTTTTTTTTTTGTGACAGCCTGAATTCAAAACGGATGAAATAAAAATTCTAACCCGTCTACACAAAATACCCCATAATGACAGTGAAAATATTTTTGGAAATATTTGCGTGATTATTGAAAATGAAATGCAAAAATATATGTCAACTATTCGCATCCCAGAGTCAATTCTTTGTAGAAGCACCTTAGGCAGTGATTACAGCTGTGAGTCTCTCTGGGTAAGTCTGAGCTTTCCACACCTGGGTTGTGCAACAGTTGCCCACTTAATTCTTCTCTATTATTTAAGCTGTCAAATTGGTTGTCCATTTTCAGGTCTTGCTGTAGATTTGTCAAAACTGTAACTCGGCCACTCTGGAACATTCTGTCTTGGTAAACGACTCCAGTGCAGATTTGCCCTTGTGTTTTAGGTTATTGTTCTGCTGAAACGTGAATTATTTTCCCAGTGTCTGGTGGAAAGCAGACGATACCAGGATTTCCTCTAGGATCTTGCTTGTGTTTAGCTCATTCTGTCTTTTTTCGTTTTTATCCTGAAACTACCCCAATCCGCAATGATAAGCATACCCATAACATGATGCAACCACCACTGCTTGAAAATATGAAGAGGTACTCAATAATGTATTGGATTAGCCTCTCATTACACTCTGTATTCAAGACAAAAAGATAATTGCTTTGACATTTTTTGTACTATTACTTTAGTGCCTTGTTGCAAACAGGATGCATGTTTTGGAATTGTATTCTATACAGGCTTCCTTTTCACTGTCAATCAGGTTAGTATTGTAGAGTAACTACAATGTTGTTCCATTGTCAGTTTTCTCCTATCACAGCCATTAAAGTCACCATTGGGCTGGTGGTGAAATCCCTGAACGGTTTCCTTCTTCTCAGGCAACTGACTCACGAAAGATACCTGTATGTTTGTAGGGACTGGGTGATTAGATTAGGAACACCTAGTATTGAGTTGCACCCCCCTTTGCCCTCAGAAAAGCCTCAATTCGACTCTACAAGATGTCGAGCGTTCCACAGGAATGCTGGCCCCATGATTTCCCCAATGCTTCCCATCGTTGTGCCCAGTTGGCTGGTATTGGATCTCTAATCCGAAATGGCTCGTTCCATCTCATCCCACAGATGCTTAATTGGATTGAGATCTGGTGACTGGGCAGGTCACTGCATTAAGCTGAATTCACTGTCATGTTTGTGGAACCATTCCTGGCCTTGTGGCATGGGGCCTTATCCTGCTGAAAGAAATCCCTTCACAGATGGATACACTACTGCCATGAAGGGATGCACCTGGTTTTCAATTATGTTCAGAAATCCTGTGGCGTTCAAACGTTGCTCCACTTTTATCATGTGTGCCGTGAACGCGTCACACTGCCTCTCACCAGCCTGCAATGTTGCCTCACGGCATGATGGATGCATGTGGTTTTCTCCATACCCTACTCCTCCCATCAGCGTGAAATTGCAAAAAACGGGATTCATCAGATTTTTAACCAGTTCTCCTGTGTCCACTGCAACAAGTTATTTGCTGAAAGAAGTGGAACTCTGTAAGGTTGTTGGCTGCCATACCCCATTTGTGTCAAGGTACTACGAGGTACAAATGTTTTCCTGGACTGTCAATTGACTAACTGTAGCCCGTCTGTTGCTCTGCACAATTCGTATCACCAATTTTCGACCATTGGCTGGATGTCCTTTGGGTGGTGGACCCTTCTTCACACACACATGGGGGAAACTGGGTGTGAAATACCCAGCAACGTTGCAGTTCTTGACACACTCAAACTGGTGAGCCTGGCACCTACCATACCCTGTTCAAAGGTACTTCAATATTTTGTCCTGCCCATTCACCCTCTGAATGACATATATACATGATCCATGTCGCAAGGCTTAACAATCCTCCTTTAACCGGTCTCTTCATATACACTGATTGAACAGGACCTCTGTAAGGATCATAGCATTCACCTGGTCAGTCTGTCATGGAAAGTACACTGTGTATATCTTTTCTACATACTTAGTGTGGTTTTAGTCATTTAAGTTTACTTTGAAATAGTTTTACCATTTTAGAATTTAAAAAAATAACCATTTTAATTTGAGGCCTATACTCTAGCGACAGCTGGATTTAAGGTGTTTTGTTCTACAGGAAGACCGATTAGCTGTGAAGTCACTTTGGCCGGAGAATGAAGGCGTCACTTCTATCCCCTACAAGATCAACGGTGATCTGGGTGAGTGTCGAATACAGTAGGAGAGATGAGCACTAACACTAGATTTCTAATACAGTGAGAATGATATGCATTGTCTCTGATCCCCCACAGTGGACAGAAAGGAGACTATGCTAGCAGCGTTCAAGATGATTTCAGACCAGACGTGTATCCTCTTCCACGAATACACCAATGAGATTAACTACATAGAGTTAATCCCTGGGACAGGGTGAGTCCAAAATGGTCACATTAACACACTCTCCTTCCCAGCAGTTTACAGTTAACTCACAACCGCTCCTTCATTTTCCTTTATTTTTCTCTCTTCCTGTGATATCCACTCTTTCTCCCCCCCTTCTCTCACCTTTCTTCCCTTAACTCTAGCTGTGCGTCGTATGTAGGTTTTCAAGGCGGGGCCCAGCCTCTGTACTTCGGTAGTGCCTGTAATGTGGGGAACCTGTCATGAGCTGATGCATGCCCTGGGCCTGCACCACGAGCACACACGGCCAGACCGTGACCAATACATCACCATACAGTGGGACAACGTGGTCTCGGGTAACTCACACCAACACTAAACCACCTCACGGGCATTGTATGTGGACCAGGGGCAGGGCTGGTCAATTTGTCCCATGAAGAGCTGCAGTGTGCAGACATTTGTACCAGCCCAACACTAGCACACCTTGTTGAGCTTTTTGTAGTCTGGAGTGAAGACCGTATAGAATAACTATTGACATTAGGTGCTGCTAAAGCAGCAGCTGCTCTTCCTGGGGTCCAGACACCATGAAACCCTACATGACAAAAATAGACAGTACACCACAAGGACAGAACAACAGGTGTTCATATATTTATGCCTAAATGTTCCATTTATCATGTACTCATTACTGCAGCCATTAATTTCCCCATACATTGCAACCCTGTTCTCTACTGTTAAAATTGCTTTGTCTAAGCAGGTCCTGATAGCCTAATATCATAGTAACCTTGAATCCTGATATCCTAATCTCACAGCACCAGCTCTATAACCATCAGTGTTCTTCAGTTTGAAACCAATACTATGTATTTCATAGACTCATTTCCAATTATGTGGAATGTAACTGAATTCGTTAACTCCTGCGAATTTCCCCTGGTGTGAACGCAGCAACCTTGTTCGCTAAATTCCCCTTACATGAATAGCACCACATTGTCATCTACAGTTGCCACCCGTAATGGGTATCCTGGGATAACATGTAAGCTCTTGAACTTGAAGGCCACCCGCTATGGGTTTCCTTAGGTAAGATGCAATAGTCATGCCTTGAATCGTGTAGAGTTTCCTCCTGCTAGAGGCTCAACTTAATGGTTTCCATCCGAACAACTTGTCTAGATTTCCACTTTCATTCCCCTATATCACAATCACACCCAGCAGTGTCCACCAGTCACGTCTGCCTCTTTTAACTTCCAGGAAAAGAAGATAACTTTAAGGTGAAGGAAGGAGACACTCAGGATCTGCCCTATGACTACGACTCCATAATGCACTACGGAACGTCAGTCACACTCCTCTCCTCCTTATTCCCAATGAAGTCTCAATTTTCCTCGCCTTGTTTTTAAACTGCTAGCAATAAGTATACAATAAGTTGTACAGTATCCAGTAACATTTCTCTGTGTCCCAAATGGCTCCCTATTTAAGTCACTACTTTTGACCTGGGCTCTGGTCAAACTAGGTGCACTATATTGGGAATAGGGTGACATTGTGATGCAGTCCTTGTTAAAGTAGCATTTCCTCAAATCCCCATTGTTGGGTTTCTCCTGGCAGTTATTACTTCTCATCAAACCGGAACCCCACTATTGACTCCAAGAAGAGTGGAGTCCAGATTGGACAGAGAAATCACCTGAGCCCCCTGGACATAGCACGCCTTAACAAACTCTATCAATGTGGTAAAGACGTGTGCACACAGACAGGAAAAATATCAGAATTGGGCTGCCTTTGTAAATGTAGTCATTATCACACTGTATTCTAACCATGTTCCTGTCCTGTCTTTCCCAGAATAACAATGCACAGTTTAGCATTTATTACACCATCGAAGAAGATTCCAACACCACTGCTGCCGACTGATTCCAACACACATGGCACTGACATCCTAACTTCTCTTCACAACAATGAATAAGTTGGACAAGTCCCTTAAAGCTTTCTGATGTATTATACGTGTGGCTGGCTGCAGGCAGTGGTTTTATTTCTCCTGTGTACTCTTGCTGCCTTGAATTAGGCCTATACCACTGCACTTGTCTTGGAAATAAATAAAATGACCTAGACTGAAAAGAATCCACTGTGTGATGTTGCTTGCAGTGTTCTATTTCATTCTAGAATGGACCTTCTCAGCTATGCTCATCATACGTCCAGGGTGGGATCAGAGAGGAAGTAGATCTAGTGTACCAGGAGAGACGACTTAAATTAATGGTGGTTTATACCTTGAACTTGGCCGACTAGCTAGGCAACAAATTATTTAAACGATGACTCTAACTCAGGACTTAGACAGTAGGGCTCATAGATTGACCAAAATCTGAATGTTGCCCTCTAGGAGGGTGTACTACGAAACAGGTTTGAGGAGTTGGCGGGGTAACTTTGGTGAGCTCAACTCAGGATAACCGGTAGCATTAAAAGTGGCTCACCTTTTAGCAAGGAATATATTTGTTTTTTTAACTTGGCAAGTGAGTTAAGAATAAATTCTTATTTACAATGACGGCCAAACCTGGATGACCCTGGGCCAATTGTGAGCCGCCCTATGGGACTCCCAATCACGGCCGAATGTGATGCAGCCTGGATTCAAACCAGGGAATGTGGTGACGCCTCTTGCACGGAGATGCAGTGCTTTAAACCTCTGCGCCACTCGGGAGGCCAATATAAACGTAACTTCAAAGAATTTACTGAGTTAGTCCATATAAGGAAGTCAGTCAATTGAAATGAATTCATTCGTCCCTAATCTATGGATTTCGCATGACAGTGCAAGGGTGCAGCCATGGGGTGTGCCTTGGAGGGCTCTTGCAGCCAAGCCCGGCCAATCAGAATGAGTTCGTCCCCACAAAAGGGGCAATATTAGATGGAAATAGTAGCCAGCGGGGTTACAACTTCTCTAAAACGACGTTTGAGGCAGCTTATGGTAGAGAAATGAACATTCAATTCTCTAGCAACCGCTCTGGTGGGCCTTCCTGCAGTCAGCATGCCAATTGCACACAACTTGAGACGTCTGTGGCTTTTTATTGTCCCCAGCATAAGGTGAACCTGTTTAATGACCATGCTACCTGATAATCCGTCAGGTGGAAGGATTATCTTGACAAAGGAGAAATCCTCACTAACAGCAATGTAAACATGTGTGCACAAAAGATGGCAAAGTACTTAAGTAAAAATAATTTAAAGGTAGTACTGAAGTCATTTCTACATTTCTAAAGAAAATATGTACTTTTTACACCCGTACAATTTCCCTGACACAAAACGACTTATTTAGAATGTTCATGCAGAAAAGCATTATGGTCCGATTCAAGCGCCTATCAATATGTATATTGTCATAAGTTGTCATACTTTATTTTTTATTTCACCTTTATTTAACCAGGTAGGCTTGTTGAGAACAAGTTCTCGTTTGCAAATGAGACCTGGCTAAGATAAAGCATAGCAATTCAACACATAACAACACAGAGTTACACATGGAATAAACAAAACATACAGTCAATAATACATTAGAAAAATGAAAAGTCTGTATACAGTGAGTGCAAATGAGGTAAGACAAGGGAGTTGAGGCAATAAATAGGCCATGGTGGCGAAGTAATTACAATATGGCAATTAAAAACTGGAATGGTAGATGTTCAGAAGATCAATGTGCAAGTCAAGTTACTGGGTTGCAAAGGAGCAAAATAAATACAGTATGGGGATGAGGTAGATAGATGGTCTGTTTACAGATGGGCTATGTACAGGTGCAGTGATCTGTGAGCTGCTCTGACAGCTGGTGCTTAAAGCTAGTGAGTGAGATATGAGTCTCCAGCTTCAGTGATTTTTGCAGTTCGTTCCAGTCATTGGCAGCAGAGAACTGTAAGGAAAGGCGACCAAAGGAGGAATTGGCTTTGGGGGTGAGCAGTGAGATATACCTGCTGGAGTGCGTGCTACGAGTGAGTGCTGCTATGGTGACCAGTGAGCTGAGATAAGGTGGGCCTTTACCTAGCAGAGACTTGTAGATGACCTGTAGCCAGTGGGTTTGGCGACGAGTATGAAGCCAACCAACGAGAGCGTACAGGTCGAAGTGGTGGGTAGTTGTTAAAGGAATTTCATTCCTATATGTTCATCAACTAATTCAATTAAAACACTCTGCCCATTTCTAAGAATTTGTAAGATACTTATTTGCATAAAATGGACAGAAACCAGTCTCCAAATCAATCAATAGCGTTTATTCTCGAGAGTACTACATATAAATCATGTACATTACTTTATATACCTCCTATTTTTCATAAATGCTCAAGGTACTAAAAGATATAACGCCATCGATAAAAGACAGTACTGTGCAGCCGTCTTCATCGACCTTGCCAAGGCTTTTGACTCTGTCAATCACCATATTCTTATCGGCAGACTCAGTAGCCTCGGTTTTTCTGATGACTGCCTTGCCTGGTTCACCAACTACTTTGCAGACAGAGTTCAGTGTGTCAAATCGGAGGGCATGCTGTCCGGTCCACAGGGTTCAATTCTCGGGCCGACTCTTTTCTCTGTATATATCAATGATGTTGCTCTTGCTGCGGGCGATTCCCTGATCCACCTCTATGCAGACGACACCATTCTGTATACTTCCGGCCCGTCCTTGGACACTGCTATCTAACCACCAAACGAGCTTCAATGCCATACAACACTCCACGCCCGACTAGCATCACCACCCTGGATGGCTCCGACCTAGAATATGTGGACATCTATCAGTACCTAGGTGTCTGGCTAGACTGTAAACTCTCCTTCCAGACTCATATCAAACATCTCCAATCTAAAATCAAATCTAGAGTCGGCTTTCTATTCCGCAACAAAGACTCCTTCACTCACGCCGCCAAACTTCCCATAGGAATACTGACTATCCTACCGATCCTCGACTTCGGCGATGTCATCTACAAAATTACTTCCAATACTCTACTCAGCAAACTGGATGCAGTTTATCACAGTGCCATCCGCTTTGTTACTAAAGCACCTTATACCACCCACCACTGCGACCTGTATGCTCTAGTCGGCTGGCCCTCGCTACATATTTGTCGCGAGACCCACTGGCTCCAGGTCATCAACAAGTCCATGCTAGGTAAAGCTCTGCCTTATCTCAGTTCACTGGTCACGATGGCAACACCCACCCGTAGCACGCGCTCCAGCAGGTGTATCTCACTGATCATCCCTAATGCCAACACCTCATTTGGCCGCCTTTCGTTACAGTTCTCTGCTGCCTGTGACTGGAACAAATAGCAAAAATCGCTGAAGTTGGAGACTTTTATCTCCCTCTCCCACTTGAAACATCTACTATCTTAGCAGCTAACCGATCGCTGCAGCTGTACATAGTCTATCGGTAAATAGCCCACCCAATTTTACCTACCTCATCCCCATACTGTTTATATTTATTTACTTTTCTGCTCTTTTTCACACCAGTACCTCTACCTGCACATGACCATCTGATCATTTATCACTCCAGTGTTAATCTGCTAAATTGTAATTATTCGCCTACCTCCTCATGCCTTTTGCACACAATGTATATAGACGCTTTTTAAAATAAAAAAATAATTATACTGTGTTATTGACTTGTTTATTGTTTACTCCATGTGTAACTCTGTGTTGCTGTCTGTTCACACTGCTATCCTTATCTTGGCCAGGTCGCAGTTGCAAATGAGAACTTGTTCTCAACTCGCCTACCAGGTTAAATAAAGGTGAAATAAAATAAAAAAATACATTGAAATCAGAACTATAACTAAACAGAATACTACTATGTTACTGTATGGATGTATGAAACTTATTATAATCATAATACTGAATGTAATGTGTGTAGTTTTCGTCAAGAATTAGAAGGACTTTCTGTTCCTTGTTGGAAACGAATGGAGCTATCGTCAGACTGGCTGGAATGCTGTGTTCCTTACAGGACATCCTGTCTCTATCCAGGGAGGGGAGAGACCTTGGGCTAGTAGTAGATTGTTTAACAGGTGGCAGACAATGTGGGAAGGCTTGTGAACTACACTGCTAAAAAAAATAAAGGGAACACTAAAATAACACTTCCTAGATCTGAATGAATGAAATATTCTTACTAAATACTTTTTTTCTTTACATAGTTGAATGTGCTGACAACAAAATCACACAAAAATTATCAATGGAAATCAAATATATCAACCCATGGAGGTCTGGATTTGGAGTCACACTCAAAATTAAAGTGGAAAACCACACTACAGGCTGATCCAACTTGAATGTAATGTCCTTAAAACAAGTCAAAATGAGGCTCAGTAGTGTGTATGTGTGGCCTCCACGTGCCCGTATGACCTCCCTACAACGCCTGGGCATGCTCCTGATGAGGTGGCGGATGGTCTCCTGAGGGATCTCCTCCCAGACCTGGACTAAAGCATCCGCCAACTCCTGGACAGTCTGTGGTACAACGTGGCGTTGGTGGATGGAGCGAGACATGATGTCCCAGATGTGCTCATTCCACCCAGATGCCCTCATACCACCCTCATGGAGTCTGTTTCTGACCGTTTGAGCAGACACATGCACATTTGTGGCCTGCTGGCGGTCATTTTGCAGGGCTCTGGCAGTGCTACTCCTGCTCCTCCTTGCACAAAGGCGGAGGTAGCGGTCCTGCTGCTGGGTTGTTGCCCTCCTACGGCCTCCTCCACGTCTCCTGATGTACTGGCCTGTCTCCTGGTAGCGGCTCCATGCTCTGGACACTTCGCTGACAGACACAGCAAACCTTCTTGCCACAGCTCGCATTGATGTGCCATCCTGGATGAGCTGCACTACCTGAGCCACTTGTGTGGGTTGTAGACTCCGTCTCATGCTACCACTAGAGTGAAAGCACCGCCAGCATTCAAAAGTGACCAAAACATCAGCCAGGAAGCATAGGAACTGAGAAGTGGTCTGTGCTCACCACCTGCAGAACCACTCCTTTATTGGGGGTGTCTTGCTAATTGCCTATGATTTCCACCTGTTGTCTATTTCATTTGCACAACAGCATGTGACATTTTTTGTCAATCAGTGTTGCTTCCTAAGTGGACAGTTTGATTTCACAGAAGTGTGATTGACTTGGAGATACATTGTGTTGTTTAAGTGTTCCCTTTATTCTTTTGAGCAGTGTATATTGCCATTGTATCTGAGAGGAGGAGAGAAATGTTTTAATATTTTTTAATTTTTTATTATGGTCCGATTCAGCCCCTATCAATTTACCTATCAATATGTATATTGTCACAAGTTGTCATACTTTATTTTTTATTTCACCTTTATTTAACCAGGTAGGCTAGTTGAGAACAAGTTCTCATTTGCAACTGCGACCTGGCCAAGATAAAGCATAGCAGTGTGAACAGACAACACAGAGTTACACATGTGTCAATAACACAGTAGACAAAAAAGAGAGTCTATATACATTGTGTGCAAAAGGCATGAGGAGGTAGGCGAATAATTAAAATTTTGCAGATTAACACTGGATCGCCGAAGTCGAGGATCGGTAGGATAGTCAGTTTTACTAGGGCAAGTTTGGCGGCGTGAGTGAAGGAGGCTTTGTTGCGAAATAGAAAGCCGATTCTAGATTTGATTTTGGATTGGAGATGTTTGATATGTATATGTATACATAATTTAGTCATTATTCATAAAAATCCCTTAACATATCCACCCTATGACTAAATCTTATACATCCAATCACACCTCTATTTGTATTAGAATATTAAAAAGCACACATCTATTTTTATTAGAAATATTATTGTTATCCAAATACAACCTAATAGAAACCAATATATGCATTTACACTGGCTGCTCTAGGCCTACATCAGAATCATAACTCTTCTGGTCGCAGTGGTGGGTAGTATATGGGGCTTTGGTGACAAACTGTATGGCACTGTGATAGACTGCATCCAATTTGTTGAGTAGAGTGTTGGAGGCTATTTTAAAGATGACATCGCCGAAGTCGAGGATCGGTAGGATGGTCAGTTTTACGAGGGTATGTTTGGCAGCATGAGTGAAGGACGCTGTGTTGCGATATAGGAAGCCGATTCTAGATTTCATTTTGGATTGGAGATGCTTAATGTGAGTCTGGAAGGAGAGTTTACAGTCTAACCAGACACCTAGGTATTTGTAGTTGTCCACGTATTCTAAGTCAGAGCCATCCAGAGTAGTGATGCTGGACGGGCGGGCAGGTTCCGGGGGGTGACCGATTGAATAGCATGCATTTAGTTTTACTTGCATTTGAGAGCAGTTGGAGGCCACGGAAGGAGAGTTGTATGGCATTGAAGCTCATCTGGAGGTTAGTTAACACAGTGTCCAAAGAGGGGCCAGAAGTATACAGAATGGTGTCGTCTGCGTCGAGGTGGATCAGAGAATCACCAGCAGCAAGAGCGACATCATTGATGTATACAGAGAAGAGAGTCGGCCCGAGAATTGAACCCTGTGGCACCCCCATAGAGACTGCCAGAGGTCCGGATAACAGGCCCTCCGATTTGACACACTGAACTCTATCAGAGAAGTAGTTGGTAAACCAGGCGAGCCAATCATTTGAGAAACCAAGGCTGTCGAGTCTGCCAACAAGAATGTGGTGATTGACAGAGTCGAAAGCCTTGGCCAGGTCAATGAATACGGCTGCACAGTAATGTCTCTTATCTATGGCGGTTATGATATAATTTAGGACCTTGAGCGTGGCTGTGGTGCACCCATGACCAGCTCTGAAACCAGATTGCATAGCGGAGAAGGTACGGTGGGATTCGATATGGTCGGTAATCTGTTTGTTAACTTGGCTTTCGAAGACCTTAGAAAGACAGGGTAGGATAGATATAGGTCTGTAGCAGTTTGGGTCTACAGTGTCACCCCCTTTGAAGAGGGGGATGACTGCGGCAGCATTCCAATCTTTGGGAATCTCAGACGATACGAAAGAGAGGTTTAACAGGCTAGTAATAGGGGTTTCGAAGATATTAAAAGCGAGGGTCCAGATTGTCTAGCCCGGCTGATTTGTAGGGGTCCAGATTTTGCAGCTTTTTCAGAACATCAGCTATCTCGATTTGGGTGAAGGAGGGCTTGGGCGGGTTTCTGTTGAGGGTGCCGGGTAGTTGACCGGGGTAGGGGTAGCCAGGTGGAAAGCATGGCCAGCCGTAGAGGAATGCTTATTGAAATTCTCAATTATAGTGGATTTATCGGTGGTAACAGTGTTTCCTAGCCTCAGAGCAGTGGGCAGGTGGGAGGAGGTGCTCTTATTCTCCATGGACTTTACAGTGTCCCAGATCTGAGTGCACCCTGTCAGTCCATAAATACATATTTAAAAACATGTGGCCTTATAAGGAATTTGATGTATAACATTTACTTTTGACCTCTGGCAGTCTCTATGGGGGTGCCACAGGGTTCAATTTTCCACCACTGTACTTAAGTACATTTAAAACCAGATACTTTTAGACTTTTACTCAAGTAGTGTTTCACTGGGTTACTGTTACTTGAGTCTATTAAAGTATCTTTACTTTGACTGAAGAATGACTATTGCGTACTTTTTCCAGCACTGCGTGTTTAACTACAACCAGTTCGCATGTCTGACATTTCAGAGTTTCCTAGTTCCGAGTAGCACTTGAACACGGCATATCACTGCCACCTTTTTACTGTTTAACAGCGAGGCACATTCTTCTTCTTCCTTAGGTCGAAATGGCAGGAAAATGAGTCGAGAGACACTTAGCGCCATATGTTGTTGAGGTTGAGAACTTAAAAGCAAGTGACCACACCAGCACCTGTTACTTTGTGATTGCTGCCCCACCCACTCTTTGACTGGAAAGAGAGCAAGTGTGTGAATTTGTTTGTGCCGTTTCTTAGGTTCTCTTCTCCCAAATCCTGGGGGACGATCATCGTTGCAACATGGTTTGGCTTTTGATTCTCTGGGTTGTCCAAGGTAGGACCAGTAATTTTGTTGTTGTGACATCCTACTTTTGAGTGTTTTCCAATTGAGGTACTGTAGGCCAGGCCAATTTCACAGAGGCCAATTGGTTGACCATGTTATTATTATGTCACATGTAATATGTTTCCCTTGTGTGTTTCAGTGGGCAGTGTTCCCATAGCCAATTTCACAAATGCTACTACTTCAAATGCTACTTTCCCTGTTGTCTTCAAGTGTATGCCTTATCTATCAATAAACAATGATATATTATAAATGTAGTTCATTCACAATTCCCTTCAGGTTCTACTGCCTCGATGGGGCCACGTCGCAGACAAAATGATTGGTATAAAACACCTGAAACCAGAGAAGGTAACGTATTCAATAGATGAAGCGGGCAATCCTGGACCTCTATCATGAGGTCTGGACTTTAATGGTACTGGAGGTAGTGACTTGTAACCAGTACATGTTGTTTCAGACCCTCTCTCTCTGTTACAGAGGACTTACAGTTCGACCTTGCTATCATGGAGGGAGACATTCTGGTTTCGGTGAGTCTATGATCCCTGCTTTCTCTCCTGTTACTTGCATCTTTTAGGCTGATGAATCCGATTGATACCACCTTCTGGTATACACAGCCTGAAGCTAATGACTGCAAAATAATTCAAACCAGATTGTTGAATAGAAGTACATTTGAACTTGCTCTACCGGTTGGTTGTCCATGGTGTTGGTCCTTCAGATGGTCAAAATTTGAGACCCAAAATATCCACAGGAAAATACACAACGCCGGCATACTACTAAGTGATAGAAATTTCAACATCAGTACCGCCACTCTAAAAAGTTGTGTTAACAGTACTTTCCTGTGGATATTTTGACCATCTGAAGGATCAACACCACAGACCACCAGTAGAGTAAGTTTCAATGTCATTTTATTTAACATTCTGGCTTGTAAAGAGAACTGAAATGATTTTGCAATCATTAGTTTCAGTCTGTATACCAGAAGGTGGTAAGTGCCTTCCCGAAAGCATTCACACCCCTTGACCTATTTCACTTTTTTATTTGTGACAGCCTGAATTCAAAACGGATGAAATAAAAATTCTAACCCGTCTACACAAAATACCCCATAATGACAGTGGAAATATTTGCGTGATTATTGAAAATGAAATGCAAAAATATATGTCAACTATTCGCATCCCAGAGTCAATTCTTTGTAGAAGCACCTTAGGCAGTGATTACAGCTGTGAGTCTCTCTGGGTAAGTCTGAGCTTTCCACACCTGGGTTGTGCAACAGTTGCCCACTTAATTCTTCAATTATTTAAGCTGTCAAATTGGTTGTCCATTTTCAGGTCTTGCTGTAGATTTGTCAAAACTGTAACTCGGCCACTCTGGAACATTCTGTCTTGGTAAACGACTCCAGTGCAGATTTGCCCTTGTGTTTTAGGTTATTGTTCTGCTGAAAGGTGAATTATTTTCCCAGTGTCTGGTGGAAAGCAGAAGATACCAGGATTTCCTCTAGGATCTTGCTTGTGTTTAGCTCATTCTGTCTTTTTTCGTTTTTATCCTGAAACTACCCCAGTCTGCAATGATAAGCATACCCATAACATGATGCAACCACCACTGCTTGAAAATATGAAGAGGTACTCAATAATGTATTGGATTAGCCTCTCATTACACTCTGTATTCAAGACAAAAAGATAATTGCTTTGACATTTTTTGTACTATTACTTTAGTGCCTTGTTGCAAACAGGATGCATGTTTTGGAAATGTATTCTATACAGGCGTTTTTATGGTCTTAGGGCACAAATGTTTTCCTGGACTGTCAATTGACTAACTGTAGCCCGTCTGTTGCTCTGCACAATTCGTATCACCAATTTTCGACCATTGGCTGGATGTCCTTTGGGTGGTGGACCCTTCACACACACATGGGGGAAACTAGGTGTGAAATACCCAGCAACGTTGCAATTCTTGACACACTCAAACTGGTGAGCCTGGCACCTACCATACCCTGTTCAAAGGTACTTCAATATTTTGTCCTGCCCATTCACCCTCTGAATGACATATATACATGATCCATGTCGCAAGGCTTAACAATCCTCCTTTAACCGGTCTTTTCGTATACACTGATTGAACAGGTGACCTCTGTAAGGATCATAGCATTCACCTGGTCAGTCTGTCATGGAAAGTACACTGTGTATATCTTTTCTACATACTTAGTGTGGTTTTAGTCATTTAAGTTTACTTTGAAATAGTTTTACCATTTTAGAATTTTAAAAAATTCATAGGGGAAATGCTGAAATAACCATTTTAATTTGAGGCCTATACTCTAGCGACAGCTGGATTTAAGACTAGGTGTTTTGTTCTACAGGAAGACCGATTAGCTGTGAAGTCACTTTGGCCGGAGAATGAAGGCGTCACTTCTATCCCCTACAAGATCAACGGTGATCTGGGTGAGTGTCGAATACAGTAGGAGAGATGAGCACTAACACTAGATTTCTAATACAGTGAGAATGATATGCATTGTCTCTGATCCCCCACAGTGGACAGAAAGGAGACTATGCTAGCAGCGTTCAAGATGATTTCAGACCAGACGTGTATCCTCTTCCACGAATACACCAATGAGATTAACTACATAGAGTTAATCTCTGGGACAGGGTGAGTCCAAAATGGTCACATTAACACACTCTCCTTCCCAGCAGTTTACAGTTAACTCACAACCGCTCCTTCATTTTCCTTTATTTTTCTCTCTTCCTGTCATATCCACTCTTTCTCCCCCCCTTCTTTCACCTTTCTTCCCTTAACTCTAGCTGTGCGTCGTATGTAGGTTTTCAGGGCGGGGCCCAGCCTCTGTACTTCGGTAGTGCCTGTAATGTGGGGAACCTGTGTCATGAGCTGATGCATGCCCTGGGCCTGCACCACGAGCACACACGGCCAGACCGTGACCAATACATCACCATACAGTGGGACAACGTGGTCTCGGGTAACTCACACCAACACTAAACCACCTCACGGGCATTGTATGTGGACCAGGGGCAGGGCTGGTCAATTTGTCCCATGAAGAGCTGCAGTGTGCAGACATTTGTACCAGCCCAACACTAGCACACCTTGTTGAGCTTTTTGTAGTCTGGAGTGAAGACCGTATAGAATAACTATTGACATTAGGTGCTGCTAAAGCAGCAGCTGCTCTTCCTGGGGTCCAGACACCATGAAACCCTACATGACAAAAATAGACAGTACACCACAAGGACAGAACAACAGGCGTTCATATATTTATGCCTAAATGTTCCATTTATCATGTACTCATTACTGCAGCCATTAATTTCCCCATACATTGCAACCCTGTTCTCTACTGTTAAATTGCTTTGTCTAAGCAGGTCCTGATAGCCTAATATCATAGTAACCTTGAATCCTGATATCCTAATCTCACAGCACTAGCTCTATAACCATCAGTGTTCTTCAGTTTGAAACCAATACTATGTATTTCATAGACTAATTTCCAATTATGTGGAATGTAACTGAATTCGTTAACTCCTGCGAATTTCCCCTGGTGTGAACGCAGCAACCTTGTTCGCTAAATTCCCCTTACATGAATAGCACCACTTTGTCATCTACAGTTGCCACCCGTAATGGGTATCCTGGGATAACATGTAAGCTCTTGAACTTGAAGGCCACCCGCTATGGGTTTCCTTAGGTAAGATGCAATAGTCATGCCTTGAATCGTGTAGAGTTTCCTCCTGCTAGAGGCTCAACTTAATGGTTTCCATCCGAACAACTTGTCTAGATTTCCACTTTCATTCCCCTATATCACAATCACACCCAGCAGTGTCCACCAGTCACGTCTGCCTCTTTTAACTTCCAGGAAAAGAAGATAACTTTAAGGTGAAGGAAGGAGACACTCAGGATCTGCCCTATGACTACGACTCCATAATGCACTACGGAACGTCAGTCACACTCCTCTCCTCCTTATTCCCAATGAAGTCTCAATTTTCCTCGCCTTGTTTTTAAACTGCTAGCAATAAGTAAAGATGAGTTGTACAGTATCCAGCTCCAGTAACATTTCTCTGTGTGTCCCAAATGGCTCCCTATTTAAGTCACTACTTTTGACCTGGGCTCTGGTCAAACTAGGTGCACTATATTGGGAATAGGGTGACATTGTGATGCAGTCCTTGTTAAAGTAGCATTTCCTCAAATCCCCATTGTTGGGTTTCTCCTGGCAGTTATTACTTCTCATCAAACCGGAACCCCACTATTGACTCCAAGAAGAGTGGAGTCCAGATTGGACAGAGAAATCACCTGAGCCCCCTGGACATAGCACGCCTTAACAAACTCTATCAATGTGGTAAAGACGTGTGCACACAGACAGGAAAAATATCAGAATTGGGCTGCCTTTGTAAATGTAGTCATTATCACACTGTATTCTAACCATGTTCCTGTCCTGTCTTTCCCAGAATAACAATGCACAGTTTAGCATTTATTACACCATCGAAGAAGATTCCAACACCACTGCTGCCGACTGATTCCAACACACATGGCACTGACATCCTAACTTCTCTTCACAACAATGAATAAGTTGGACAAGTCCCTTAAAGCTTTCTGATGTATTATACGTGTGGCTGGCTGCAGGCAGTGGTTTTATTTCTCCTGTGTACTCTTGCTGCCTTGAATTAGGCCTATACCACTGCACTTGTCTTGGAAATAAATAAAATGACCTAGACTGAAAAGAATCCACTGTGTGATGTTGCTTGCAGTGTTCTATTTCATTCTAGAATGGACCTTCTCAGCTATGCTCATCATACGTCCAGGGTGGGATCAGAGAGGAAGTAGATCTAGTGTACCAGGAGAGACGACTTAAATTAATGGTGGTTTATACCTTGAACTTGGCCGACTAGCTAGGCAACAAATTATTTAAACGATGACTCTAACTCAGGACTTAGACAGTAGGGCTCATAGATTGACCAAAATCTGAATGTTGCCCTCTAGGAGGGTGTACTACGAAACAGGTTTGAGGAGTTGGCGGGGTAACTTTGGTGAGCTCAACTCAGGATAACCGGTAGCATTAAAAGTGGCTCACCTTTTAGCAAGGAATATATTTGTTTTTTTAACTTGGCAAGTGAGTTAAGAATAAATTCTTATTTACAATGACGGCCAAACCTGGATGACCCTGGGCCAATTGTGAGCCGCCCTATGGGACTCCCAATCACGGCCGAATGTGATGCAGCCTGGATTCAAACCAGGGAATGTGGTGACGCCTCTTGCACGGAGATGCAGTGCTTTAAACCTCTGCGCCACTCGGGAGGCCAATATAAACGTAACTTCAAAGAATTTACTGAGTTAGTCCATATAAGGAAGTCAGTCAATTGAAATGAATTCATTAGTCCCTAATCTATGGATTTCGCATGACAGTGCAAGGGTGCAGCCATGGGGTGGGCCTTGGAGGGCTCTTGCAGCCAGGCCCGGCCAATCAGAATGAGTTCGTCCCCACAAAAGGGGCAATATTACATGGAAATAGTAGCCAGCGGGGTTACAACTTCTCTAAAATGATGTTTGAGGCAGCTTATGGTAGAGAAATGAACATTCAATTCTCTAGCAACTGCTCTGGTGGGCCTTCCTGCAGTCAGCATGCCAATTGCACACTCAACTTGAGACATATGTTCCTTTTAGTGGCTTTTTATTGTCCCCAGCATAAGGTGCACCTTTGTAATGACCATGCTATTTAAGTTTCTTGATATGCTATACCTGTCAGGTGGAAGGATGATCTTGGCAAAGGAGAAATCCTCATTAACAGCAATGTAAACATGTGTGCACAAAAGATGGCAAAGTACTTAAGTAAAAATAATTAAAAGTAGTACTAAAGTCATTTTTTGGGGGTATCTGTACTTTACTATTTATATTTTTGACAGTTGACTTTTCCTCCACTACATTTCTAAAGAAAATATGTACTTTTTACACCCGTACAATTTCCCTGACACCAAAAAGTACTTGTTATTTAGAATGTTCATGCAGGAAAGCATTATGGTCCGATTCAAGCGCCTATCAATATGTATATTGTCATAAGTTGTCATACTTTATTTTTTATTTCACCTTTATTTAACCAGGTAGGCTTGTTGAGAACAAGTTCTCCTTTGCAAATGCGACCTGGCCAAGATAAAGCATAGCAGTGTGAACAGACAACACAGAGTTACACATGGAGTAAACAATTAACAAGACATAACACAATAGACAAAAAAGGGAGTCTATATACATTGTGTGCAAAAGGCATGAGGAGGTAGGCGAATAATTACAATTTAGCAGATTAACACTGGAGTGATAAATGATTAGATGGTCATGTGCAGGTAGAGATACTGGTGTGAAAAAGAGCAGAAAAGTAAATAAAAACAGTATGGGGATGAGGTAGGTAAATTGGGTGGGCTATTTACCGATGGACTATGTACAGCTGCAGCGATCGATTACCTGCTCAGATAGCAGATGTTTAAAGTTGGTGAGGGAGATAAATGTCTCCAACTTCAACGATTTTTGCAATTCGTTCCAGTCACAGGTGTCGTGGAAATGTCCTCTATTTACCAAATCATGGGAGCAAACCACACACACACGTCAGAGTTAGTTATAAAAGTCCATCTTTAATTATATGAGCTCTTATCACAATCCTGTGACTCTCAGATAAATTCAGAGTCTCTCCAATGAATTCTCTGAGAGCCCCCTAAACAATGCAACTGAGTTCCTTTAATAGCAAAGACACACATAGTCAGACAGCATAGACTAAATTAATCGTTCAGCTTTGTCTCCTTTCCCAAACCTCAGAACCTTAAACCAAATCCTCCATATCAACAGGCATATATCAAATTGTCATTTAGATACAACCAACTCAAAATACAACCTCCTGGACAAACTCACGGAGAGGAGGGTGAGGCTCTAGGTTAAGATAGAAACAACATAAAAGGGAGC
The DNA here is from genome assembly GCF_002021735.2 of Oncorhynchus kisutch. Classification (NCBI taxonomy): domain Eukaryota; kingdom Metazoa; phylum Chordata; class Actinopteri; order Salmoniformes; family Salmonidae; genus Oncorhynchus; species Oncorhynchus kisutch. The sequence continues at coordinate 51,274 of NW_022263369.1, forward strand.
ATAGAATGATTCCAGACACTGCAACCCTTCTTTCTCCACTGGGAAAAAGGTAGGGAGTGAAAGATATGTTTACACATGATGACACTTTGACCTCTCCCCTCTCAGCGGCCCATGAAACTTAGTTTTGACATAGAACAGATAACTGCAACCTCACCACAGAATTACACAAAAATACCATTCTGATGAGAAGTAACTTACACACATTAGATGAATATTAAACATCTTACAAATGTTACCAACAAATTCTGATCCTTCCACGACACAGGCAGCAGAGAACTGGAAGGAAAGGCGGCCAAATGGGGTGTTGGCTTTAGGGATGATCAGTGAGATACACCTGCTGGAGCGCGTGCTACGGGTGGGTGTTGCCATCGTGACCAGTGAACTGAGATAAGGTGGAGCTTTACCTAGCATGGACTTGTTGATGACCTGGAGCCAGTGGGTCTGGCGACGAATATGTAGCGAGGGCCAGCCGACTAGAGCATACAGGTCGCAGTGGTGGGTGGTATAAGGTGTTTTAGTAACAAAGCGGATGGCACTGTGATAAACTGCATCCAGTTTGCTGAGTAGAGTATTGGAAGTCATTTTGTAGATGACATCGCCGAAGTCGAGGATCGGTAGGATAGTCAGTTTTACTAGGGTAAGTGTTGGCGGCGTGATTGAAGGAGGCTTTGTTGCGAAATAGAAAGCCGATTCTAGATTTGATTTTGGATTGGAGATGTTTGATATGTATATGTATACATAATTTAGTCATTATTCATAAAAATCCCTTAACATATCCACCCTATGACTAAATCTTATACATCCAATCACACTTCTATTTGTATTAGAATATTATAAAGCACACATCTATTTTTATTAGAAATATTACTTGTTATCCAAATACAACCTAATAGAAACCAATATATGCATTTACACTGGCTGCTCTAGGCCTACATCAGAATCATAACTCTTCTGGTCGCAGTGGTGGGTAGTATATGGGGCTTTGGTGACAAACTGTATGGCACTGTGATAGACTGCATCCAATTTGTTGAGTAGAGTGTTGGAGGCTATTTTAAAGATGACATCGCCGAAGTCGAGGATCGGTAGGATGGTCAGTTTTACGAGGGTATGTTTGGCAGCATGAGTGAAGGACGCTGTGTTGCGATATAGGAAGCCGATTCTAGATTTCATTTTGGATTGGAGATGCTTAATGTGAGTCTGGAAGGAGAGTTTACAGTCTAACCAGACACCTAGGTATTTGTAGTTGTCCACGTATTCTAAGTCAGAGCCATCCAGAGTAGTGATGCTGGACGGGCGGGCAGGTTCCGGGGGGTGACCGATTGAATAGCATGCATTTAGTTTTACTTGCATTTGAGAGCAGTTGGAGGCCACGGAAGGAGAGTTGTATGGCATTGAAGCTCATCTGGAGGTTAGTTAACACAGTGTCCAAAGAGGGGCCAGAAGTATACAGAATGGTGTCGTCTGTGTCGAGGTGGATCAGAGAATCACCAGCAGCAAGAGCGACATCATTGATGTATACAGAGAAGAGAGTCGGCCCGAGAATTGAACCCTGTGGCACCCCCATAGAGACTGCCAGAGGTCCGGATAACAGGCCCTCCGATTTGACACACTGAACTCTATCAGAGAAGTAGTTGGTAAACCAGGCGAGCCAATCATTTGAGAAACCAAGGCTGTCGAGTCTGCCAACAAGAATGTGGTGATTGACAGAGTCGAAAGCCTTGGCCAGGTCAATGAATACGGCTGCACAGTAATGTCTCTTATCTATGGCGGTTATGATATAATTTAGGACCTTGAGCGTGGCTGTGGTGCACCCATGACCAGCTCTGAAACCAGATTGCATAGCGGAGAAGGTACGGTGGGATTCGATATGGTCGGTAATCTGTTTGTTAACTTGGCTTTCGAAGACCTTAGAAAGACAGGGTAGGATAGATATAGGTCTGTAGCAGTTTGGGTCTACAGTGTCACCCCCTTTGAAGAGGGGGATGACTGCGGCAGCATTCCAATCTTTGGGAATCTCAGACGATACGAAAGAGAGGTTTAACAGGCTAGTAATAGGGGTTGCAACAGTTTCGGAAGATCATTTTAAAAAGCGAGGGTCCAGATTGTCTAGCCCGGCTGATTTGTAGGGGTCCAGATTTTGCAGCTTTTTCAGAACATCAGCTATCTGGATTTGGGTGAAGGAGGGCTTGGGCGTGTTTCTGTTGAGGGTGCCGGGTAGTTGACCGGGGTAGGGGTAGCCAGGTGGAAAGCATGGCCAGCCGTAGAGGAATGCTTATTGAAATTCTCAATTATAGTGGATTTATCGGTGGTAACAGTGTTTCCTAGCCTCAGAGCAGTGGGCAGGTGGGAGGAGGTGCTCTTATTCTCCATGGACTTTACAGTGTCCCAGATCTGAGTGCACCCTGTCAGTCCATAAATACATATTTAAAAACATGTGGCCTTATAAGGAATTTGATGTATAACATTTACTTTTGACCTCTGGCAGTCTCTATGGGGGTGCCACAGGGTTCAATTTTCCACCACTGTACTTAAGTACATTTAAAACCAGATACTTTTAGACTTTTACTCAAGTAGTGTTTCACTGGGTTACTGTTACTTGAGTCTATTAAAGTATCTTTACTTTGACTGAAGAATGACTATTGCGTACTTTTTCCAGCACTGCGTGTTTAACTACAACCAGTTCGCATGTCTGACATTTCAGAGTTTCCTAGTTCCGAGTAGCACTTGAACACGGCATATCACTGCCACCTTTTTACTGTTTAACAGCGAGGCACATTCTTCTTCTTCCTTAGGTCGAAATGGCAGGAAAATGAGTCGAGAGACACTTAGCGCCATATGTTGTTGAGGTTGAGAACTTAAAAGCAAGTGACCACACCAGCACCTGTTACTTTGTGATTGCTGCCCCACCCACTCTTTGACTGGAAAGAGAGCAAGTGTGTGAATTTGTTTGTGCCGTTTCTTAGGTTCTCTTCTCCCAAATCCTGGGGGACGATCATCGTTGCAACATGGTTTGGCTTTTGATTCTCTGGGTTGTCCAAGGTAGGACCAGTAATTTTGTTGTTGTGACATCCTACTTTTGAGTGTTTTCCAATTGAGGTACTGTAGGCCAGGCCAATTTCACAGAGGCCAATTGGTTGACCATGTTATTATTATGTCACATGTAATATGTTTCCCTTGTGTGTTTCAGTGGGCAGTGTTCCCATAGCCAATTTCACAAATGCTACTACTTCAAATGCTACTTTCCCTGTTGTCTTCAAGTGTATGCCTTATCTATCAATAAACAATGATATATTATAAATGTAGTTCATTCACAATTCCCTTCAGGTTCTACTGCCTCGATGGGGCCACGTCGCAGACAAAATGATTGGTATAAAACACCTGAAACCAGAGAAGGTAACGTATTCAATAGATGAAGCGGGCAATCCTGGACCTCTATCATGAGGTCTGGACTTTAATGGTACTGGAGGTAGTGACTTGTAACCAGTACATGTTGTTTCAGACCCTCTCTCTCTGTTACAGAGGACTTACAGTTCGACCTTGCTATCATGGAGGGAGACATTCTGGTTTCGGTGAGTCTATGATCCCTGCTTTCTCTCCGGTCTCTTCTTTTAGGCTGATGAATCCGATTGATACCACCTTCTGGTATACACAGCCTGAAGCTAATGACTGCAAAATAATTCAAACCAGATTGTTGAATAGAAGTACATTTGAACTTGCTCTACCGGTTGGTTGTCCATGGTGTTGGTCCTTCAGATGGTCAAAATTTGAGACTCAAAATATCCACAGGAAAATACACAACGCCGGCATACTACTAAGTGATAGAAATTTCAACATCAGTACCGCCACTCTAAAAAGTTGTGTTAACAGTACTTTCCTGTGGATATTTTGACCATCTGAAGGATCAACACCACGGACCACCAGTAGAGTAAGTTTCAATGTCATTTTATTTAACATTCTGGCTTGTAAAGAGAACTGAAATGATTTTGCAATCATTAGCTTCAGTCTGTATACCAGAAGGTGGTAAGTGCCTTCCCGAAAGCATTCACACCCCTTGACCTATTTCACTTTTTTATTTGTGACCGCCTGAATTCAAAACGGATGAAATAAAAATTCTAACCCGTCTACACAAAATACCCCATAATGACAGTGGAAATATTTGCGTGATTATTGAAAATGAAATGCAAAAATATATGTCAACTATTCGCATCCCAGAGTCAATTCTTTGTAGAAGCACCTTAGGCAGTGATTACAGCTGTGAGTCTCTCTGGGTAAGTCTGAGCTTTCCACACCTGGGTTGTGCAACAGTTGCCCACTTAATTCTTCAATTATTTAAGCTGTCAAATTGGTTGTCCATTTTCAGGTCTTGCTGTAGATTTGTCAAAACTGTAACTCGGCCACTCTGGAACATTCTGTCTTGGTAAACGACTCCAGTGCAGATTTGCCCTTGTGTTTAGGTTATTGTTCTGCTGAAAGGTGAATTATTTTCCCAGTGTCTGGTGGAAAGCAGAAGATACCAGGATTTCCTCTAGGATCTTGCTTGTGTTTAGCTCATTCTGTCTTTTTTCGTTTTTATCCTGAAACTACCCCAGTCTGCAATGATAAGCATACCCATAACATGATGCAACCACCACTGCTTGACAATATGAAGAGGTACTCAATAATGTATTGGATTAGCCTCTCATTACACTCTGTATTCAAGACAAAAAGATAATTGCTTTGACATTTTTTGTACTATTACTTTAGTGCCTTGTTGCAAACAGGATGCATGTTTTGGAAATGTATTCTATACAGGCGTTTTTATGGTCTTAGGGCACAAATGTTTTCCTGGACTGTCAATTGACTAACTGTAGCCCGTCTGTTGCTCTGCACAATTCGTATCACCAATTTTCGACCATTGGCTGGATGTCCTTTGGGTGGTGGACCCTTCACACACACATGGGGGGAAACTAGGTGTGAAATACCCAGCAACGTTGCAATTCTTGACACACTCAAACTGGTGAGCCTGGCACCTACCATACCCTGTTCAAAGGTACTTCAATATTTTGTCCTGCCCATTCACCCTCTGAATGACATATATACATGATCCATGTCGCAAGGCTTAACAATCCTCCTTTAACCGGTCTCTTCATATACACTGATTGAACAGGTGACCTCTGTAAGGATCATAGCATTCACCTGGTCAGTCTGTCATGGAAAGTACACTGTGTATATCTTTCTACATACTTAGTGTGGTTTTAGTCATTTAAGTTTACTTTGAAATAGTTTTTACCATTTTAGAATTTTTAAAAATTCATAGGGGAAATGCTGAAATAACCATTTTAATTTGAGGCCTATACTCTAGCGACAGCTGGATTTTAAGACTAGGTGTTTTGTTCTACAGGAAGACCGATTAGCTGTGAAGTCACTTTGGCCGGAGAATGAAGGCGTCACTTCTATCCCCTACAAGATCAACGGTGATCTGGGTGAGTGTCGAATACAGTAGGAGAGATGAGCACTAACACTAGATTTCTAATACAGTGAGAATGATATGCATTGTCTCTGATCCCCCACAGTGGACAGAAAGGAGACTATGCTAGCAGCGTTCAAGATGATTTCAGACCAGACGTGTATCCTCCTTCCACGAATACACCAATGAGATTAACTACATAGAGTTAATCCCTGGGACAGGGTGAGTCCAAAATGGTCACATTAACACACTCTCCTTCCCAGCAGTTTACAGTTAACTCACAACCGCTCCTTCATTTTCCTTTATTTTTCTCCCTGTCATATCCACTCTTTCTCCCCCCCTTCTTTCACCTTTCTTCCCTTAACTCTAGCTGTGCGTCGTATGTAGGTTTTCAGGGCGGGGCCCAGCCTCTGTACTTCGGTAGTGCCTGTAATGTGGGGAACCTGTGTCATGAGCTGATGCATGCCCTGGGCCTGCACCACGAGCACACAACGGCCAGACCGTGACCAATACATCACCATACAGTGGGGACAACGTGGTCTCGGGTAACTCACACCAACACTAAACCACCTCACGGGCATTGTATGTGGACCAGGGGCAGGGCTGGTCAATTTGTCCCATGAAGAGCTGCAGTGTGCAGACATTTGTACCAGCCCAACACTAGCACACCTTGTTGAGCTTTTTGTAGTCTGGAGTGAAGACCGTATAGAATAACTATTGACATTAGGTGCTGCTAAAGCAGCAGCTGCTCTTCCTGGGGTCCAGACACCATGAAACCCTACATGACAGAAAAATAGACAGTACACAACAAGGACAGAACAACAGGTGTTCATATATTTATGCCTAAATGTTCCATTTATCATGTACTCATTACTGCAGCCATTAATTTCCCCATACATTGCAACCCTGTTCTCTACTGTTAAAATTGCTTTGTCTAAGCAGGTCCTGATAGCCTAATATCATAGTAACCTTGAATCCTGATATCCTAATCTCACAGCACCAGCTCTATAACCATCAGTGTTCTTCAGTTTGAAACCAATACTATGTATTTCATAGACTCATTTCCAATTATGTGGAATGTAACTGAATTCGTTAACTCCTGCGAATTTCCCCTGGTGTGAACGCAGCAACCTTGTTCGCTAAATTCCCCTTACATGAATAGCACCACATTGTCATCTACAGTTGCCACCCGTAATGGTATCCTGGGATAACATGTAAAGTCTTGAACTTGAAGGCCACCGCTATGGGTTTCCTTAGGTAAGATGCAATAGTCATGCCTGAATCGTGTAGAGTTTCCTCCTGCTAGAGGCTCAACTTAATGGTTTCCATCCGAACAACTTGTCTAGATTTCCACTTTCATTCCCCTATATCACAATCACACCCAGCAGTGTCCACCAGTCACGTCTGCCTCTTTTAACTTCCAGGAAAGAAGATAACTTTAAGGTGAAGGAAGGAGACACTCAGGATCTGCCCTATGACTACGACTCCATAATGCACTACGGAACGTCAGTCACACTCCTCTCCTCCTTATTCCCAATGAAGTCTCAATTTTCCTCTCGCCTTGTTTTTAAACTGCTAGCAATAAGTAAAGATGAGTTGTACAGTATCCAGCTCCAGTAACATTTTCTCTGTGTCCCAAATGGCTCCCTATTTAAGTCACTACTTTTGACCTGGGCTCTGGTCAAACTAGGTGCACTATATTGGGAATAGGGTGACATTGTGATGCAGTCCTTGTTAAAGTAGCATTTCCTCAAATCCCCATTGTTGGGTTTCTCCTGGCAGTTATTACTTCTCATCAAACCGGAACCCCACTATTGACTCCAAGAAGAGTGGAGTCCAGATTGGACAGAGAAATCACCTGAGCCCCCTGGACATAGCACGCCTTAACAAACTCTATCAATGTGGTAAAGACGTGTGCACACAGACAGGAAAATATCAGAATTGGGCTGCCTTTGTAAATGTAGTCATTATCACACTGTATTCTAACCATGTTCCTGTCCTGTCTTTCCCAGAATAACAATGCACAGTTTAGCATTTATTACACCATCGAAGAAGATTCCAACACCACTGCTGCCGACTGATTCCAACACACATGGCACTGACATCCTAACTTCTCTTCACAACAATGAATAAGTTGGACAAGTCCCTTAAAGCTTTCTGATGTATTATACGTGTGGCTGGCTGCAGGCAGTGGTTTTATTTCTCCTGTGTACTCTTGCTGCCTTGAATTAGGCCTATACCACTGCACTTGTCTTGGAAATAAATAAAATGACCTAGACTGAAAAGAATCCACTGTGTGATGTTGCTTGCAGTGTTCTATTTCATTCTAGAATGGACCTTCTCAGCTATGCTCATCATACGTCCAGGGTGGGATCAGAGAGGAAGTAGATCTAGTGTACCAGGAGAGACGACTTAAATTAATGGTGGTTTATACCTTGAACTTGGCCGACTAGCTAGGCAACAAATTATTTAAAACGATGACTCTAACTCAGGACTTAGACAGTAGGGCTCATAGATTGACCAAAATCTGAATGTTGCCCTCTAGGAGGGTGTACTACGAAACAGTTTGAGGAGTTGGCGGGGTAACTTTGGTGAGCTCAACTCAGGATAACGGTAGCATTAAAAGTGGCTCACCTTTTAGCAAGGAATATATTTGTTTTTTTAACTTGGCAAGTGAGTTAAGAATAAATTCTTATTTACATGACGGCCAAACCTGGATGACCCTGGGCCAATTGTGAGCCGCCCTATGGGACTCCCAATCACGGCCGAATGTGATGCAGCCTGGATTCAAACCAGGGAATGTGGTGACGCCTCTTGCACGGAGATGCAGTGCTTTAAACCTCTGCGCCACTCGGGAGGCCAATATAAACGTAACTTCAAAGAATTTACTGAGTTAGTCCATATAAGGAAGTCAGTCAATTGAAATGAATTCATTAGTCCCTAATCTATGGATTTCGCATGACAGTGCAAGGGTGCAGCCATGGGGTGGGCCTTGGAGGGCTCTTGCAGCCAGGCCCGGCCAATCAGAATGAGTTCGTCCCCACAAAAGGGGCAATATTACATGGAAATAGTAGCCAGCGGGGTTACAACTTCTCTAAAATGATGTTTGAGGCAGCTTATGGTAGAGAAATGAACATTCAATTCTCTAGCAACTGCTCTGGTGGGCCTTCCTGCAGTCAGCATGCCAATTGCACACTCAACTTGAGACATATGTTCCTTTTAGTGGCTTTTTATTGTCCCCAGCATAAGGTGCACCTTTGTAATGACCATGCTATTTAAGTTTCTGATATGCTATACCTGTCAGGTGGAAGGATGATCTTGGCAAAGGAGAAATCCTCATTAACAGCAATGTAAACATGTGTGCACAAAAGATGGCAAAGTACTTAAGTAAAAATAATTAAAAGTAGTACTAAAGTCATTTTTGGGGGTATCTGTACTTTACTATTTATATTTTTGACAGTTGACTTTTCCTCCACTACATTTCTAAAGAAAATATGTACTTTTTACAACCCGTACAATTTCCCTGACACCAAAAGTACTTGTTATTTAGAATGTTCATGCAGGAAAGCATTATGGTCCGATTCAAG
>NW_022263370.1:0-35000 GCF_002021735.2 Oncorhynchus kisutch
CACAGACAGTAGTGGGTACTCTCTCCTGCCGGTCCTCCCTGTCTGTTTGTCTCTCTTTGTCCTCTCTCTGTCCCTCTCTCTGTCTCTCTGTATTTCAGATAGTATCTGTACTGATGTCATGTCTCCCTGGCAGGTTTAACCTGGACCCAGATAGTACCTGTACTGATGTCATGTCTCCCTGGCAGGTTTAACCTGGACCCAGATAGTACCTGTACTGATGTCATGTCTCCCTGGCAGGTTTAACCTGGACCCAGAGCGTACCTGTACTGATGTTATGTCTCCCTGTCAGGTTTAACCTGGACCAGATAGTACCTGTACTGATGTCATTCTCCCTGGCTGGTTTAACCTGGACCCAGAGCGTACCTGTACTGATGTCATGTCTCCTGGCAGGTTTAACCTGGACCCAGATATACCTGTACTGATGTCATGTCTCCCTGGCAGGTTTAACCTGGACCCAGAGGTACCTGTACTGATGTCATGTCTCCCTGGCAGGTTTAACCTGGACCCAGAGCGTACCTGTACTGATGTTATGTCTCCCTGGCAGGTTTAACCTGGACCCAGATAGTACCTGTACTGATGTCATGTCTCCCTGGCTGGTTTAACCTGGACCCAGAGCGTACCTGTACTGATGTCATGTCTAGCTGGCAGGTTTAACCTGGACCCAGAGCATACCTGTACTGATGTCATGTCTCCCTGGCAGGTTTAACCTGGACCCAGAGCGTACCTGTACTGATGTCATGTCTCCCTGGCAGGTTTAACCTGGACCCAGAGCGTACCTGTACTGATGTCATGTCTCCCTGGCAGGTTTAACCTGGACCCAGAGCGTACCTGTACTGATGTCATGTCTCCCTGGCAGGTTTAACCTGGAACCAGAGCGTACCTGTACTGATGTCATGTCTCCCTGGCAGGTTATAACCTGGACCCAGAGCGTACCTCTGTACTGATGACAGACTGTGGGAGGCGCTAGAATCGCCCAGCTGAAGAACATGGTCAAAGCCCTTTCTGGGGGACTAGGTATGTGTTTTGTCTGTCTGTCTGCGGCCTGCCTGCCTGTCTGCCTGCCTGCCTGTCTGTCACATCTAGGTTCTGTAATACTGGGAATCCTACAACTGGGATTTGGGAAAGTGTTTGAAATCTGCAATCTGTAATCACACAATCTGGCCACCTGCAACCTCAAATCTGGCAACCTGCAACAACACAATCTGGCCACCTGCAACCTCACAATCTGGCCACCTGCAACCTCACAATCTGGCAACCTCCAAACTACACAATCTGGCCATCTACAATCACACAATCTGGGCAACCTGCAACCACCACAATCGTGGACCGTCCAACAACACAATCTGGCCACCTCCAACCACACATCTGGCACCCCGCAACAACACAATCTGGCAGCCTGCAATCACACAATCTGGGCAGCCTGCAACCACACAATCTGGCCACCTCTAACCACACAATCTGGCCACCTCTAACCACACAATCTGGCCACCTGCAACCACACATCTGGCCACCTCTAACCACACAAGTCTGGCCACCTGCAACCACACAATCTGGCCACCTGCAACCACACAATCTGGCCACCTCTAACCACACAATCTGGCCACCTCTAACCACACAATCTGGCCACCTGCAACCACACAATCTGGCCACCTGCAACCACACAATCCTGCCACCACTAACCACACAATCTGGCCAACCTCTAACCACACAATCTGGCCACCTCTAACCACACAATCTGGCCACCTGCAACCACACAATCTGGCACTCTCTAACCACACAATCTGGCCACCTCTAACCACACAATCTGGCCACCGTGCAACCACACAATCGGGCCCACCTCTAACCACACAATCTGGCCACCTGCTAACCACACAGATCTTTGGGAAGACATATTGGAAGGAAAAACTAATCAGGAGAATATGCCTTACTAAAATGTGAGATTTCAAAAAAGACGATTGCCCTTAATAACAACTGGTGTTGTGTGTTGGGGTGTGTTCCAGACGCTCTGTGGTTACAGAGGGAGGGGACGAACTTCAGTGTGGGTCAGAAGGCAGTTGTTCTGTCTGGCCAGAGCCTTCGTCAGGAAGAGCTCCATCCTCATTATGGATGAGCCACTGCATCCATCGACATGGCAACGGTGAGCTCACACACCCTAACAGCCATGTACCCTCCATCACTAGCTCTTTAGTGCATTATAATCATATGTTTCATTGTTTACAGACAGATCTATGACATTACTTCACCTCATATGGGTACAAACATAAAGAACAAGTATAATGTCAGGTACATTATAAAAACACAAACCAGACATCTTTATATTTGTCCTCCTATTACGCGTTTATAATTTGAGTTGCCAGGGTTACATATGACGTTCATTATTGAGCCCTGTACATAGAGGTTTGGTCAATAGCAGAACACACGGCCATGCATTTCAACCAGCCACATACTCTTCATTAGGCCCCCTGTTTGGAAATTAGTTGCTATAATCCCTTAGTTGCTATATCCATCTTTGGACGTATAAATGAATTATGTGTACCATTGATTCTTAAAGAACATAACTGATAAATGAGATTAGTTCAACTGTCGCACCCCATCAGAACCCCAAATATAACCTTGTTTACTCCAATGTTTGTAAACGATGTAAATGTAAACAAACACTGTAAAGCCTCAAAAATGTTTACAAGTATAATGTTGATATCATGGATGGTCAGTCCTTGCGTCCACAGCTCTGTCTCTGTATTTGAGAGTGATTCTACTCTCCAGCCCCGTCCTGAGGCTGGGAGAACACCTTGTTATTGTTCAGTTAAGGATTCTATCTTTAGGGGCCGTTAGTTTTGTTGCGATTGTTGCGCAACAGTGAGGACCGTCACTCTCCTCCAGCCTCTCAGGTTTCAGTCCGGAAGCATGCATAGTTCATAGCTCCAATCCCTGGCAGTTTATATATAAATTACTGGCAGTTTATATATAGAGTGTGCGACTCTCTGTTTGTTTTTTGTAGGGACAAGCAGGCCAGCATCAATATGAGGACATTATGATCATAGCCGTAGCATTAACCTTTGACCCTGACAGGTACACTCTATCAAACTACCATCAAACTGTCTGATGCAGACAGCGAAGAGGGGACAGCACTCACAATGTAGTGACATTGCTGTGGAGTGTGCATGGCTGTATCTAAGACTGTGCTCCAGATGACACACTATTCCCTGTAAAGTGCACTAAGAGCCATGGAGCCCTTGTCAAAGCTGTGCACTATGCAAGGAATAGGGTGCCATTTGGTCCACGACCAAAGAGCTGACCTACCTGTCATTTCTCACCCCTATAGGAGAATGTCTTACAGAAGGTGGTGATGACAGCCTTCGCCGACCGAACAGTCGTCACTATTGCAGTAAGTCTGTTGCAGCCTGTAGGTCATTAGGTGGAAAGGTCAGATCTGGAAGGTATTCTCTGTATAGATGTGGAGACTCCTCTTGGTCTGCTCTCTCTCTCTCTATGGATCAATCCTTGGAAAAAGCATAGAGACTAGCTGATTTCTCCTGGCTTTTAGATTTCCTCCTCTCCTTCATCCTATCTTTCCAATGTCTCCTGTTGCATCATACTGTACCTCTGCTTCTCATATCTCCAGATGCTTCTCATATCTCCAGATGCTTCTCATATCTCCAAATGCTTCTCACGCCTCCAAATGCATTAACGGACCGATTCAGAGTTGAGATAAGGCGCAACTCGAACATTCCTGTAAATAATTGATTGATGTCAGTGGGAGATTGATGGATATTTAAGTTAAGCGTGCTGCAGATCTCAACTCTGAATCGACACGTTAACCTCTCGAGACTCAAACAGCTTGTCTGCTGTCCTTCCTTCACCTGTCTTCTTTTCCTTGTTTTCCCTGTCTGTCTGTCCTTGCTCCTCTCCTTCTGTCTTCCCATCTATCCTTGGTTCCTTCTCTCCGTTCTGCCACCCAGCACCTGGTGTCCTCCATCTTGGAGGCTGAACAGGTGCTGGTGTTCTCCGCGGGGCAGCTAGTGGAGTGTGACTCTGCAGTCAACCTGCTAGCACAGCAGGACAGCCTCTTCAGTGTCTTAGTGAGGACTCACAAGTAGGCCCTGTCCCACCCTGCCTTCCAGGCCTCTACAGCCTCCCGGGTTGGTACTGCATGCTGTCTGAGACCACTGTCAGGGGGTTAAAGAGGGGTACTACATCTAATCTGTCTGGGGTTAAAGAGATTCTACATGTAATCTGTCTGGGGGTTAAAGAGATACTATATCTAATCTGTCTGGGGGTTAAAGAGATTCTACATGTAATCTGTCTGGGGGTTAAAGAGGGATACTACATCTAATATGTCTGGGGGTTAAAGAGATACTACATGTAATCTGTCTGGGGTTAAAGAGATTCTACATCTAATCTGTCTGGGGGTAAAAGAGAGGGATACTACATCTAATCTGTCTGGGGGTAAAAGAGAGATACTACATCTAATATGTCTGGGGGTTAAAGAGAGGGGTACTATATCTAAACTGTCTGGGGGTTAAAGAGAGGGATACTACATCACATCTGTCTGGGGGTTAAAGAGAGGGGTACTACATCTAATCTGGCTGGGGGTTAAGGAGGGCTACAACATCTAATCTGGCTGGGGGTTAAGGAGGGGTACTACATCTAATCTGTCTGGGGGTTAAGGAGGGCTACAACATCTAATCTGTCTGGGGGTTAAGGAGGGGTACTACATCTAATCTGTCTGGGGGTTAAGGAGGGGTACTACATCTAATCTGGCTGGGGGTTAAGGAGGGGTACTACATCTAATCTGTCTGGGGGTTAAGGAGGGGTACTACATCTAATCTGTCTGGGGGTTAAGGAGGGGTACTACATCTAATCTGTCTGGGGGTTAAGGAGGGGTACTACATCTAATCTGTCTGGGGGTTAAGGAGGGGTACTACATCTAATCTGGCTGGGGGTTAAGGAGGGGTACTACATCTAATCTGTCTGGGGGTTAAGGAGGGGTACTACATCTAATCTGTCTGGGGGTTAAGGAGGGGTACTACATCTAATCTGTCTGGGGGTTAAGGAGGGGTACTACATCTAATCTGTCTGGGGGTTAAGGAGGGGTAATACATCTAATCTGTCTGGGGGTTAAGGAGGGGTACTACATCTAATCTTAGCAGTTGGCTCTGGGAGGATGACTCTTGGGGTTGTGAGATAAGACTAAATGAAAATACATTCAGGTATGTGTTATTGTTTCTCAGCACAGTTGATCTCTGTCTGTCTGGAACCATTACAAATCAACGCTGCATTACATCCCTTCCTCTTTGTTTGTGTAACTAAACACTCAATCAAATGTAATGTAATGTCTGTGTGTGTCTGTGTGTGTCTGTCGGTGTCTGTGTGTGTCTGTGTGTCTGTGTGTGTGTGTGCGTCTGTGTGTGTCTGTGTGTGTCTGTGTGTCTGTGTGTGTCTGTGTGTGTCTGTGTGCGTCTGTGTGCGTCTGTGTGCGTCTGTGTGTGTCTGTGTGCGTCTGTGTGCGTCTGTGTGTGTCTGTGTGTGTGCGTCTGTGTGTGTCTGTGTGTGTCTGTGTGTGTCTGTGTGCGTCTGTGTGCGTCTGTGTGCGTCTGTGTGCGTCTGTGTGCGTCTGTGTGTGTCTGTGTGTGTCTGTGTGTGTCTGTGTGCGTCTGTGTGTGTCTGTGTGCATCTGTGTGTGTCTGTGTGTGTCTGTGTGCGTCTGTGTGTCTGTGTGTGTGTTCTTCATGCAGCATCGTGTCCACACCATCCTGGAAGCTGACCTGGTGATCGTGATGAAGCGAGGGAACATCTTAGAGATGGACAAACCAGAGACCCTTCTGGAGAACGAGGACGGCATGTTCGCTTCCTTCGTCAGGGCTGACATGTAGGCCCACACACTGTCAGCCAGCACACCATCAGTCTATCAATGAATCAGCCTCCTCAGTGTTTCCCACAATGCTTAGGTGGGGCGCAGAGTTCCAGATATTATTACCATTATTGACTGAAGCTCATACTGTAGGTTTTAGACAGGGGAAATGGAGCCAGGCCGGTTGACCACCTCCACTTGGTAATGGTAGTGGAAACACTGCTTCCCAAAGCACCACTGATGGCCTTCTTGTGTTGATTATTGGTCATGTATTAGTTATTGAGTTATTGATTGAATGAGTGACCTATTAACTTGGTCGTGTAAGGATCACAATCGGTCGTTAAATATGATTACAATTTTACAAAGTTTTACCTAAATGTTTTATGTTTTAAATTATAACTTTTGTTACATTTATTAGTAGATGATGTATGTATATATGTTACACCATTATTCATAGGTAAGCAATAAGCAGGTATAGTGTAGTATTACTACATTGGTACGAACACTGTAGGGTATATCGCTGGAGCATTTTTAGCCCGGTGACCCTTTGTCTGTCTGATTAGATGCGATGCTGACTGAACCATGGGACTGTGGACATTTAGTGGTCACTGACTCCTCTTTGAAAAAGGACAGCTTTCACCCAATGGGTGTTCTCTAAAGGACTGAATCTTAATGTGAGATGTGCAGGCCTAACTTCAACTCATACAGAACTTGTGTACTGTAAACCACACATCCATGTCAAGATGTATGTGAAAACGTGGAGTTACGCATGTTGGTGTTAAGTTAAGATCCAGCCCTAAATGATAAGGGAAGATTCCACTTTCTTCTACCTGCCATAAGCCAGGCCAGCGTTAGTTTCTACCATACATGGTGCTGACTGGTGTAATTGGTAAGGAAAGTGCTTTCTATTTTCAGTATTAAACCTGGTTTCTGGGGAGCTGTGCCACTGTCCCACTGTAGTACCTGAATATTTATAGTTATTTTGCATATCGAACGATGATAATTTTATATTGACTTCTTTGTATTGTATTATAGCCTGAATGCCAAACTGATTCTTGTAAGCTACACTTTGAAGAATGTCGGTATCTGTTTTTACTGATATACTGCTGTGTTGTTTTGTTTGTCAGTGTAAAGCGGATTCTCATCTCAAGAAATTCGTTTTTAAATCATTCTTCATTCTTATTCAATCCCAAACACAATGACCCAGAATTCCTGCCCTACTTTCCTTACACACGTGGGGTCTGTTTTCCCACTCGTGTTTTCAACTCAAGACTCCCTCTCTATAATCTATGAATGGGTAGGCGTCTTCTAGCCTGGTTGAACAAGACTAAACCATTGTTTCGTTTAGCTTGGATTCCAGGCTAGGTATCTCCCCTCAACCTCCATACTCTCCATTGTATACATTATAAGTGAGTTGCAGCTAAGTATATTTAATGTAGCTTCTGCTGTGGCGGGGGTCCATGTAAAGGCCAAAGGTCAACCACATGGCCCCTATAGTGTGGCTGCTATCCTTCACCAGAGTTGTCTTTTTATGGGCAAGCAGCACTTTGGAGTCAGTCAGTCTGTCAGAAAGCGTGGAGACACAACACCCACCCCTCTCTAGAACGATGACATCATGAGAGCAGAATGACTATAGATATCGAGCACTGAGATACAGTTGAAGTCGGAAGTTTACATACACCTTAGCCAAATACATTTAAACTCAGTTTTTCACAATTCCTGACATTTAATCGTAGTGAAAATTCCCTGTTTTAGGTCAGTTAGGATCACCACTTTATTTAAAAAATGTGAAATGTCATAATAATAGTTGAGAGAATTATTTATTTCAGCTTTAATTTCTTTCATCACATTCCTAGTGGGTCAGAAGTTTACATACACTCAATTAGTATTTGGTAGCATTGCCTTTAAATTGTTTAACTTGGGTCAAACGTTTCAGGTAGCCTTCCACAAGCTTCCCACAATAAGTTGGGTGAATTTTGGCCCATTCCTCCTGACAGAGATGGTGTAACTGAGTCAGGTTTGTAGGCCTCCTTGCTCGCACACGCTCTTTCAGGTCTGCCCACAAATTTTCTATGGGATTGAAGTCAGGGCTTTGTGATGGCCAGTCCAATATCTTGACTTTGTTTTCCTTAAGCCATTTTGCCACAACTTTGGAAGTATGCTTGGGGCCATTGTCCATTTGCGACCAAGCTTTAACTTCCTGACTGATGTCTTGAGATTTTGCTTCAATATATCCACATAATTTTCTTTCCTCATGATGCCATGTATTTTGTGAAGTGCACCAGTCCCTTCTGCAGCAAAGCACCCCCACAACATGATGCTGCCACCCCCGTGCTTCACAGTTGCGATGGTGTTCTTCGGCTTGCAAGCCTCCTCCCTTTTCCTCCAAACATAACGATGGTCATTATGGCCAAACAGTTCTGTTTTTGTTTCATCAGACCAGAGGACATTTCTCCAAAAAGTACAATCTTTGTCCCCATGTGCAGTTTCAAACCGTTGTCTGGCTTTTTTATGGCGGTTTTGGAGCAGTGGCTTCTTCCTTGCTGAGCGGCCTTTCAGGTTATGTTGATATAGGACTTGTTTTACTGTGGATATAGATACTTTTGTACCTGTTTCCTCCAGCATCTTCACAAAGTCCTTTGCTGTTGTTCTGGGATTGATTTGCACCTTTCGAACCAAACTATGTTCATCTCTAGAAGACCGAATGTGTCTCCTTCCTGAGCGGTATGACGGCAGGGTGGTCCCATGGTGTTTATACTTGCATAATATTGTTTGTACAGATGAACGTGGTACCTTCAGGCATTTGGAAATTGCTCCCAAGGATGAACCAGACTTGTGTAGGTCTACAATTATTTTTCTGGGGTCTTGGCTGATTTCTTTTGATTTGCCCATGATGTCAAGCAAAGAGGCACTGAGTTTGAAGGTAGGCCTTGAAAAACATCCACAGGAACACCTCCAATTGACTCAAATTATGTCAATTTGCCTTTCAGAAGCTTCTAAAGCCATGACATCCTTTTCTGAAATGTTCCAAGTTGTTTAAAGGCACAGTCAACTTAGTGTATGTAAACTTCCGACCCACTGGAAATGTGAAACAGTGAAATAATCTGTCTGTTAACAATTGGTGGAAGAATGACTTGTGTCATGCATGAAGTAGATGTCCTAACCGACTTGCCAAAACTATAGTTTGTTAATTAACAAGAAATTTACCTAAGTGTATGTAAACTTCTGACTTCAACTGTATATTCTAGGAGAATGACATTGGAGATGAGTGGTAGGCTATTGTCCCTCTGATGAATTTGAAGGCAAGGCTGTGGTGTGTACGGCTATGACTGTCTGTTCTACACGTCTAAAACACAGTTCCAGAAGGGTTCTTTGGCTGTTCCCATAGGAGAACCCTTTTGGGTTTGCCTGCTAGAAGCCCAAACAGATATAAAACATCATCATATTCAACCTTGCTTACATTTGTATACGATCACGTGTCTCTATTACAGTATGTGGAATAGAGGGGAATAGATTTATTAAATTGGGAATAGATGGGAATAGATTTCTTAAATTGGGAATAGAAGGGAATAGATTTCTTAAATTTAAATAACTTGGAGCTGATTTCCTGTTTTGTTTTGTAGGGGGGGTGCTCAGAAAGCTTGGGGGGGCAAATAAAACCACCCGCTGGCCAAATTCGGGCCTGCGGGCCGCCAGTTGGGAAATCCTGTTCTATGGGGACAGCCGGAAAAAAACTTTTTAGGTTCTAAATATAAAAACACAGCAGCGTTGCAGTTCTTGACACACTCAAACCGGTGCGCCTGGCACCTACTACCATACCCCGTTCAAAGGCACTTAAATATTCTGTCTTGCCCATTCACCCTCTGAATGGCACACATACACAATCCATGTCGCAATTGTCTCAAGGCTTACAAATCCTTATTTAACCGGGTCTCCTCCCCTTCATCTACACTGATTGACGTTTATTTAACAAGTGACATAAATAAGCAATTATAGCTTTCACCTGGATTCATCTGGTCAGTCTATATCATGGAAAGAGCAGGTACACTCTACTTATAGATCTATGGTAATTCAGACTGCAGATATCCTTGATCCATATCACAGAGATTATATCATCTTCTCTGCTTTTACTATTTATATTTTCAATCTTGGGAATGTGCACAGAAATATATGTTCAAATATTATCAATAATAATCAATATAATTCCGAGACTACAGGTTGTCTTTTTCCATTTTATTGTGGGCTTGTGTCTGTCTCATATGTACATTGTGTATAAATAACCGATGTTTTAAATATAGACATAGTTGATCATTACACTGTGTGCCTACCTTTTTTTACACTTGAAATGATAATAAAAATGTGCTTTGAGTTGAAAGTGCTTTTTGGGTTTAAAACGCTCACACACACACACACACTCACTCTCATTCTCACACACAACACACCACACCTCCTCGCTTACTAAATGGCGCCATCTCTTGGTCATCAATGGGAAGCGGACCTATCCGAATAATCATCCCTATAATAATGTAATAACACAGCAATAATTAGCTTACTGTTGGAGTCATTTTTCTATCACACTTGCCTTGTTTAAAATAAAACATCAATGATATTTTAATTTGGACCCAGTAATGGGATGGTTTAACCATTACCTCAAATACCGGTATTGATTAATTAACTAAACATACGGTCCAACGGGTACACATATATTGTTTGGCTTTTTAATCAATAAAACAAAAACACAATTTAGAAGTAATTACTGGGGTTTCCTCTCTGTTGAACAAAGCCAGCAGTGCATTGCATCCCGCCCATAGAGCGGAGCAGCTACGTCAAGAGAATTTGGGATGCGCCCTGGGTCTGTGACTGCCTGGAAACTCTCACCCGTCAGTACAACTTTTTGGAAGTGGCGCTGGAGCTACCAACCTTAATGTGAAAGAAGTTCATTGAAATCAAATCGATGAAAAACTTTGCAAAATAATAAGAATTTATCAAACTTTGAATCATGTTTTACGCAAGCTGACAGGAGAATTACGCACGACTAAAAAACACTTCGGTTTACTGAAACCATCCGACTTTTTTCCTCTATTGCAAATGCAGTAAGGATGTTGGCGAGAAAAAGCATCATCCCGGAGGAGTTCTCCCTACCGGGGCTTGCTTCTAGGATCCACCGCAAACCAGTGTTCAGGGACCGGGTGAACAAAGCCCGCTTCATCGCCAAGAGCGGATCCTGCAACTTGGCGCACAAGAACATCCGAGAACAGGGAAGATTCTTGCAAGACGTCTTCACCACTCTGGTAGACCTGAAATGGCGCTTCACCCTGGTCATCTTCACCATGACTTTTCTGTGCAGTTGGCTCCTCTTCGCCATGTGCTGGTGGCTCGTGGCCTTTGCCCATGGAGACCTTGTACCCAACCGCACGTCTGGCATTGAGCAGTGCGTCACCAACGTCAAGTGAGTAGTATAGTATAGACTCTATAGATATTTTAAACTGTTGATGTTTGGAGATTTAACTTGTATATATTTCTGTATTTCTGTATTTTGTGTGTAAACTTGTGTATTTTAAGGGCGGAAATAAATTATATGGGTTTATTGGGGACTTTTAGTGAAGTAATTACTTAAACTCAGTTTCAGAATAACTGCTATTTTCTGTGATAACACTGTTACAGTATTATGATTGAGCTCCTTGCCATAGAAAAACGGATTTTCCTTCAAATTATAAGGAACTTAAAGGGATACTTTGGGATTTTGGCAATGAAGCCAAAACTATGCAAGACATACAAATAGTATCCAGGAGTTCATCTGACTCTGGGGAAGTAGATAAAGGGATTCATTGCCAAAATCCTGAAGTATCCCTTTAAAGGGCCAATCTGCAGTTGCTGCATTAATAAATTAATAATATGTACCAATGGATTCTGGAAGAATATTAGTATAATTTATAGTTCAACTCTCATACCCCAGCTGAACACAAAATATAAGCTTATTTTATTCCAATGTTTGGAAACAAAGTCAATGTAAACAAACACTATAAAGCCTCAAAACGTGGAAGTAAAGTATGTAGCCTTGCACGAGCATTGGCATGTGTGAGCAGGAAGCATGAGGCAGCTTGATGTACAAGTACAGGACACTAGTCTATCACA
Source organism: Oncorhynchus kisutch (assembly GCF_002021735.2). Classification (NCBI taxonomy): domain Eukaryota; kingdom Metazoa; phylum Chordata; class Actinopteri; order Salmoniformes; family Salmonidae; genus Oncorhynchus; species Oncorhynchus kisutch. Next base: position 11,987 of record NW_022263370.1, read on the forward strand.
AGGCCTTACCCCCAATCTCCCGAATGCTGAGTTCTCAGCAGAGATGCATCAGGTCCCATTTTTACAGTATTTGGTATAGAGCTTCCAACCTTCCAATCTCAGGGTGGACACTCTAACCACAAGGCCACTGAGACACGGTTAAAACTACAATTTTGATATCATGGATGGTCAGTCCTTGCATCCATAGCTCTGTGTATGAATTTGGGAGTGGTTCCGTTTCTCAGGCCCCATCCCTCAGCTTTTACCCAAACAGGGGAGTGTAGCAGGCTTTGTTATCGTTTCAACTGCTGATTGCCCCTTTAACGTCTCCAACGTTTTGCTCTCATTATTTAGTCCTCTGAGATCAGTGGTTGTAGGGGACGCAGATGAGGACAGGAAGCAATAGGAAACCACACTGCCTGTCCAGTAGCTTCCTGCTCCTCTGACCCCTGTGACCTCTCTACCTTCACCACAGATGTAAGATCAGGTCTCTATCCTCACCGCAGATGTAGGATCAGTTCTCTAAACTGCTATTACAGATGTAAGATCAGGCCTCTACCCTCCCCACAGATGTAGGATCAGGTCTCTATCCTCCCCACAGATGTAGGATCAGGTCTCTATCCTCCCCACAGATGTAGGATCAGGTCTCTACATCGCTATTACAGGTGTAGGATCAGGTCTCTACACCCCTTTTACAGATGTAGGATCAGGCCTCTACCTTTCCCACTGATTTAGGATCAGGCCTCGACACCACTATTACAGATGTAGAATCAGGTCTCTACACCACTATTACAGATGTAGGATCAGGTCTCTACATCGCTATTACAGATGTAGGATCAGGTCTCTACACCACTATTACAGATGTAGGATCAGGTCTCTACACCACTATTACAGATGTAGGATCAGGCCTCTACCCTCCTCACAGATGTAGGATCAGGTCTCTACCCTCCTCACAGATGTAGGATCAGGTCTCTACCCTCCCCACAGATGTAGGATCAGGTCTCTACACCACTATTACAGATGTAGGATCAGGCCTCTACCCTCCTCACAGATGTAGGATCAGGTCTCTACCCTCCTCACAGATGTAGGATCAGGCCTCTACCCTCCTCACAGATGTAGGATCAGGTCTCTACCCTCCTCACAGATGTAGGATCAGGCCTCTACCCTCCTCACAGATGTAGGATCAGGTCTCTACCCTCCCCACAGATGTAGGATCAGGTCTCTACCCTCCTCACAGATGTAGGATCAGGTCTCTACCCTCCCCACAGATATAAGATCAGGTCTCTACACCACTATTACAGTTGTAAGATCAGGTCTCTACACCACTATTACAGATGTAGGATCAGGTCTCTACATCGCTATTACAGATGTAGGGTCAGGTCTCTACATCGCTATTACAGATGTAGGATCTACCCTCCCCACAGATGTAGGATCAGATCTCTACCTTCCCCACAGATGTAGGATCAGGCCTCTACACCACTATTACAGATGTAGGATCAGGTCTCTACACCACTATTACAGATGTAGGATCAGGTCTCTACACCACTATTACAGATGTAGGATCAGGTCTCTACACCACTATTACAGATGTAGGATCAGGTCTCTACACCACTATTACAGATGTAGGATCAGGTCTCTACACCACTATTACAGATGTAGGATCAGGTCTCTACACCACTATTACAGATGTAGGATCAGATGTCTACAACAAACATCTGACCCGTGACCAATATTTACGTCCAACGTCTCCCTCCTCTTTAACTCTCATTTCCTCTGACCCCTGACCTTTGACCCTCTCCTCTGCTCTACAGGTCATTCACCTCAGCCTTCCTGTTCTCCATCGAGGTCCAGGTGACCATCGGCTTTGGCCACCGTATGATCACAGAACAGTGCCCCACGGCCATCGCCGTCCTCATCTTCCAGAACATCGCTGGCCTCATCATCAACGCCATTATGCTGGGGTGCATCTTCATGAAGACAGCCCAGTCGCACCGCCGCGCCGAGACCCTCATCTTCAGGTAGGATGGTAGCCTACAGGTTAGATTAGGTTGGAGAGGTGGGGTCAACAGTGTAGGGTGAAGGTGCCCCTAAATTCTGATCTTGGTTCAGTTTAGCATTTACCCCACTAATGGTAAAGGTTAGGATTGGGGGAGCAGAAGCTGATCCTAGATCTGTACCGAGGGAAAACTTCACCCTGGAGAGGTAGAGGATAAAGAGAGATGGGCCAGCATCCGAAAGGTTGCCGCTTCGAATCCGAAGTCCCAACTGGAAAAATCTGGTGCATAGTATGGCTGCACAATTAATCGAATTCGCATCGAAATCGCAATATCCATATCACAAGAGATCCATATTTCATACAATATATGAGATGCCACTAAACCCTGTGTGAAGTCCGTTTTTATAGTTTACTTTGTTTGCAGTCTCTCCCTCTCCTCTTGTGGCTGTTTCCCACAGACACTTAGCCCCGCCCCTTGTCAATCACGCAGCCCAGTTCCTCCTCCACGCTGTTTGATTCTCTATAAGGTTGCATGCTAGGTTAGATTGTTAGATTATTTGCTCATATCATACAGACCTAGTATATCCATATCACACAGCCCTAGTATATCCATATCACACAGCCCTAGTATATCCATATAACACAGCCATAGTATATCCATATCACACAGACCTAGTATATCCATATAACACAGCCCTAGTATATCCATATCACACAGCCCTAGTATATCCATATCACACAGCCCTAGTATATCCATATCACACAGCCCTAGTATATCCATATCACACAGCCCTAGTATATCCATATCACACAGCCCTAGTATATCCATATCACACAGCCCTAGTATATCCATATCACACAGCCCTAGTATATCCATATCACACAGCCCTAGTATATCCATATCACACAGCCCTAGTATATCCATATCACACAGACCTAGTATATCCATATAACACAGCCCTAGTATATCCATATCACACAGCCCTAGTATATCCATATCACACAGCCCTAGTATATCCATATCACACAGCCCTAGTATATCCATATCACACAGCCCTAGTATATCCATATCACACAGCCCTAGTATATCCATATCACACAGCCCTAGTATATCCATATCACACAGCCCTAGTATATCCATATCACACAGCCCTAGTATATCCATATCACACAGACCTAGTATATCCATATCACACAGACCTAGTATATCCATATCACACAGCCCTAGTATATCCATATCACACAGCCCTAGTATATCCATATCACACAGCCCTAGTATATCCATATCACACAGCCCTAGTATATCCATATCACACAGCCCTAGTATATCCATATAACACAGACCTAGTATATCCATATCACACAGCCCTAGTATATCCATATCACACAGACCTAGTATATCCATATCATACAGACCTAGTATATCCATATCATTATCCTAGATACTGAAACATAGTTGTAAAGTTTGTGTCTCTATGCCCCAGATTCAGAGAGCGGGTTTTGAATGGTCAAAGTTTGAGGGTTGTGTACACATGCCATCTCCTGCTGTTGTGCCCTTGAGCAAGCCCTCAAATCTGATCCAGGGGGTACACTCTGGCTGATAAATCTGATCCAGGGGGTACACTCTGGCTGACAAATCTGATCCAGGGGGTACACTCTGGCTGACAAATCTGATCCAGGGGGTACACTCTGGCTGACAAATCTGATCCAGGGGGTACACTCTGGCTGATAAATCTGATCCAGGGGGTACACTCTGGCTGATAAATCTGATCCAGGGGGTACACTCTGGCTGATAAATCTGATCCAGGGGGTACACTCTGGCTGACAAATCTGATCCAGGGGGTACACTCTGGCTGACAAATCTGATCCAGGGGGTACACTCTGGCTGATAAATCTGATCCAGGGGGTACACTCTGGCTGATAAATCTGATCCAGGGGGTACACTCTGGCTGACAAATCTGATCCAGGGGGTATACTCTGGCTGATAATTCTGATCCAGGGGGTACACTCTGGCTGACAAATCTGATCCAGGGGGTACACTCTGGCTGATAAATCTGATCCAGGGGGTACACTCTGGCTGATAAATCTGATCCAGGGGGTACACTCTGGCTGATAAATCTGATCCAGGGGGTACACTCTGGCTGACAAATCTGATCCAGGGGGTACACTCTGGCTGACAAATCTGATCCAGGGGGTACACTCTGGCTGATAAATCTGATCCAGGGGGTACACTCTGGCTGATAAATCTGATCCAGGGGGTACACTCTGGCTGATAAATCTGATCCAGGGGGTACACTCTGGCTGATAAATCTGATCCAGGGGGTACACTCTGGCTGACAAATCTGATCCAGGGGGTACACTCTGGCTGATAAATCTGATCCAGGGGGTACACTCTGGCTGATAAATCTGATCCAGGGGGTACACTCTGGCTGATAAATCTGATCCAGGGGGTACACTCTGGCTGACAAATCTGATCCAGGGGGTACACTCTGGCTGATAAATCTGTAAAGAAAATGGACAATAAAGTTCTCTTTTCTTGTCATATCTTATTTTCAGCCGCAACGCCGTCATCGCCGTGCGAAACAACCGCCTCTGCTTTATGACCCGTGTGGGCGACCTCCGCAAGTCCATGATCATTGGCGCTGCCGTCCGCCTCCAGGTGGTACGCAAGACCACCACCCCCGAAGGTGAGGTCATCCCTATCCACCAGATCGACGTGCAAACGGAGAGTGCCGCGGCAAGTAACTCCATCTTCCTCTTGGCGCCACTCATTATCTGCCATACCATCAATAAGGACAGTCCACTGTACGACCTGTCAGCCATGGAGCTGCAGTGCAGCGACCTGGAGGTGATTGTGATCTTGGAGGGCGTGGTGGAGACCACGGGCATCACCACCCAGGCCCGGACCTCCTACGTCACCGAGGAGATCCAGTGGGGTCACCGCTTCGTGCCCATCGTGACCGAGGAGGACGGGGTGTACTCGGTGGACTACTCCAAGTTTGGGAACACGGTCAAGGTGGCGACGCCGAGGTGTTCGGCCCGCGAGCTGGACGAGAAGCCCTCCATACTCATCCAGACGCTGCAGAAGAGCGAGCTGAGCCACCAGAACTCACTGAGGAAGAGGAACTCAATGAGGCGGAACAACTCCATGAGGAACGGCGGCGGGAGCTCCGGCACCATGCGGAGGAACAACTCGGCCCTCACCGTGCCCAAAGTGCAATTCCTCACCCCTGAGGCGGTGGGCCAGAACATGGCCGTCACATGACACGAGGCCTGGCTCCCATTGGCTGTCCTGCTCTTCCTGGGTGGGACCTCCCATGTTTATCCTCTGGCTCAGTTAGAGCTGACTCTGGTCCTGTTCCCAACACTCTGCCACATATACAGTAGTCAATGCTATACCTGACACACACAATGCCCTGTTATTACTATTGTTGTGAGGATGGATTTAACCGGTTTTAGTTACTGATTAGTGTCTCATTTTCAGTCTGGTGCCTTTGCCTTTGTCTGGTTCTAAGCTGTAATAGGCATCCACAAGTTTTACTTTATGATGTAAATGCCTTTAAACATGTAATAACTCTTTGTATTGCTTTGTACTGAATGCTGTACTCATCACTGAATCCATGTGATGATGTAATTAGCTCTTTAATGTTACCGTGACCAAAGAGCATATTATTCCAGATGATAATGGCCAACTCCTTTCTAATAGTAGAAGAAAAGGATGTTTTGATATCAGCTGCAACGTATTACACACCAACCGGGTTCCTCATTCTTATCAGAACCTTTAATAAAGCATTAACTTCAGTACTGTATGAACATTGGACTGTTTCTGGAAACTGTCACAGTAAATAGATCCCCTATAAAACTGATTGTTTTGGGTTCCTCTGTGATGATTCAATAGCACTTAGAAATCAGTGTGGGAAATCTGTATACATTTATTCTGTTCACAAGCAATTGGTCTCTTGATGAAATATAAAAAAAGTGACAATCAAGTTAATTAATCAAATAATAATTTGGATCACAGGTTATTTAAAAAAAAGATACGTGTAGCTGTTTTTTTGGTTGCGTCATCGCATTACCAATCGAGCGGTCGTCAATTGTTACCACAGCCACAAAGTCATAAACTCCGCCTTTCTACAATTTCGCTTCTTAAATGTTGATTTTATAACTAACATTATGCCTTGCCTTAAATTAGGTTCATTAAATTAAGCACATTTTTTGCTTTAAGGAATTTTTACAATAAAGCCAATTTTGACTTTGTGACTGTGGTAACTAGGGGAAACACAATCGGTCGAGCACGTGCAACAAAGTTTTGACTTGTTGCGGTCAGGTTTAGAAACTGATGTACAGTAACGTTACTCTCTGCTTGTTGTGGTTGGAGACAAAGTTGGTGGAGCACAAATAATTAGGGAGTGGGATATCTCGCCTTCTTTACTGTCTACGGGGGACATTCTACAACACTTGATTTTACAGAGATTGGAGTGAATCATGCTAAATGTGTGGTTAAACGTATTTTTTATTTTTTATTTCACCTTTATTTAACCAGGTAGGCTAGTTGAGAACAAGTTCTCATTTGCAACTGCGACCTGGCCAAGATAAAGCATAGCAGTGTGAGCATACAACAAAGAGTTACACATATATATACACATAAAACCTGCAATATATCACAATTGAAAACGTGAATTGAGAAGCCCCAGCCGATTCCAGGTATGTATTGCGTAAAAATAAAAATATATATTTTTAAAGTGCTTTATTCAGTTTCGTAACATCAGTTAGCTAGCGAGACAGTGACTAGAAGAGTGCGCGACAAAATGAAGTGGCCGAAGCACAGAGCAAATCTTTGGCCTGTCCTACACTTGCCTGGAAACCCGACATAGAATTCTGGGTCGGGTAGAAATGTGAGATGCCGAGGAAACTTTCCTGATTCAAACGCTACTTTCTGGTTCACAGGCAAAGCCCTAACGCAATATAGGCAACACCTGAGGGCTGCAAGAATAATGTGTAATGTGTTCGTCGGAAATACTTTATTTTAAAGATGTACTATGTACACTGAACAAAAATATAAATGCAACATGCAACAATATCAAAGATTTTACTGAGTTACAGTTCATCTAAGGAAATCAGTCAATTAAAATAAATTCATTCGGCCCTAATCTATGGATTTCATATGACTGGGAATACAGATATGCATCTGTTGGTCCCAGATACCTTACAAAAAAAGTAGGGATGTGAATCAGTCAGATCTACCGCTTCTTAGACTTGCTTTCAATGATGTATGTATAACTCACATTTCTATGTGAATTTGGTTGGGTTACCCAAAAGTTACATATTGCAGCTTTAATGCATTCATCCTGATTAACTAACATGTTTTCTTACCTATGCTGCTAAATAGCTAGCTAGCTAGGTTTGTTTGCCAGTTTGAGGTTTAAGTTAGCCTAGCTAGCTAACTAGTAAAAATGGGACCCTGAAGACTATTCCCAAGTTATCTCAACAAAATAATAGGCAGAGAAAACCCTTTGTAGCTATTAGTACTACACTTTACATGGTTCTTAATGAATTATCTTCATATACAACAGTGTCCTTGTGTCTTTACCACCGAATGCCAACTGTATTAGACTAGTTATTTATCTCAAACAGCTCACAGTCTCACTGTCAGAATTAGACGTCCATGTTTCTGCAACGTCACATTTCTAAGTTGTTCGAAAAGTCACATTTCAAAGTGTTTAAGGTTAAGCTTATTAAGCTTAGACATTAACTCTGAATGGTTACGGTTTGGAATAGGCTTCAAACAAAAATATCAAAAACAATTTGCAACCTTTGGATCTTTGGAATCAGAGAATGATGCTTAAGCCCATCTGCCATCCCCGCCCACATTGCCCTAGCAAAACCAAAACCTACGTGAAGGTAACACTGTTGCCTCTAGTGGCCGGGTACCACGTCATCTCCCGACATCAGACATGGATGGACGGTTGAACTGGCAGATTTGACTACAGTGGGCCTAATGCCTAATGAACATTCAAGGCAAATGCCTCCATCTGGTGGTGCAAAAGTGAAACATCTCCCTGGTCCATACAGCTCCCCGGTCCAGGTATTGGTATGTGTAGTAAGGCTGTGTAGAAATGTAAAATATTCGTATGGAATAATAGCACCAATCTCTGACTGCAAATGTTCAAAAGTTGGAATATTGTCATCGTACTGTTGTCATCGTACTGATATCTGATTTTGCCATCGTACATATACAATTATCTACGACTGTTCAAAACATTTCCACATCTTGTTAGGATCCGTCCGGACGGGATACTTGCCTGCAGATCAGATCAGTGCAATCCTATATTTACATAAGATTTGGTCAGTTCTATCCACAATCCTTGGGACGGCCCTACCTTCAACGTCTAACCCTTAACCCGTTTAAATTTCAACTTCAATGGGGCAGGGACGTCCTAAGGATCTGAAAAGCACGAACCCATGAGAATGGTATGTTTCACATCCCATCATGCATTGCGGTGTGCTGTAGCTACATTATTATTTTTTAAATACAAACTATGCACACCTCGGGTTATTGAAACGTTTTGAACACATTTCAGTCATAATATATTACTATTGCACACAAATTAGCACCACACTGTACCGCGACGTTATTATGAACCGTCTCCGTGAATTGTAATTTCTGTGGTGGCTACCTTGCCTTTTTCAAGATTTAAATCAGCTTTGCGCAGTGGCAGTATCGTAGCCTATGAGGTCTATCCGAGGCGCGATTATTGCTAGTTGAAAACTTTACCCAATACCCCGCCGTGACGACTTGAAATATAGTCGGCATTGGCAATTTTTGACGGTCTCTAAGGAGACTGATATTCTTGTTGATATTAAAGAAGTTAGGAGACATTTCGCAGTAGTGGTCATCTCTGTCTTGAGTTTATTGAATGTGCAGTTATTTGCAGATGTATAAATAATTGCGTATTTGCAAAATGAGATTAGTGTTATCTCTGTACTTACATGCAAATACGAATTGAACGTTTGAATTACATGCAGCGTGTAGGTCTAGCATCCCAGTCATGCTACATACATCAGTGATTTGTATCTAGTGGGAGTGCGAGTTTGTAGACAGTTTGTCCATTAGCGAACTCTGCCTCCGACTTTGGAACTAGTTCAAACTGGTATGTTTTCCCATTGATCATATTGTCTGTTTTTCCCCCGCTGTTTACCGGTAGTTGGTTTTATGTTACTACTACTATAGATGTACATGTAATTTTCTCAAATATACTTAAGTATCAAAAGTACAACTACAAATCATTTCAAATTACTTATATTATGCAAACCAGATAGCGCCATTTTTTGGATTTACGGAAAGCCAGGTGCACATTCCCAACGCTCAGACATATTTTACAAATGAAGCATGTGTGTTTAGAGAGTCCGCCAGATCAGAGGCAATAGGGATGACCAGGGATGTTCTCTTTAATAAGCACGTGAATTTGACAATTTTCCTGTCCTGCTAAGCGTTCAAAATGTAACGAGTACTTTTGGGTGTTAAGGAATATATATGTATGGAGTAAAAAGCACAATATTTTCTTATGGAATGTAGTAAAGTAAAAGTAGGCCAAAATATAAATAGTAAAGTACAGACCCCCCAAAACTACTTAAGTAGTACTTTAAAGTTTTTTGAATGTATTCTACGGTGGTAGATTAAAACACTGTAGAATAATGAACTAGATATTTCACCGGATGTATAAAACTTAATGTGAAGCATCCGTTTGGCGTTTCCACTCACTACCAAATATGGTGATGCCAGGAAGCTCAGTGCCCTGCAGTGGGTGTAGAATGATTTTTGCCGAAATTCTGCACATTTACTAATCGATGAAGCTAGTGATGGGGAAACGAAGCTTCCTGAAGCATTGAGCATTTCCATACAATTGTGGCGAAAATAGGTTAATTACACGAGGCTTTGATCAACATAGTGTACACTAGTGGCACCTGCTGGTCAAAATAAGCCTTTCCCTATTCTACCGAAACGAATACCAAACCAATCAGGTGGTTATTCGACAAACTTGAAAATAAAAGAGAGCAGCACACTCTAGGAGCTCAGATGCAAAAATTTAATTACCAACGTTTCGACGGTGATTATTCGACAAAACACATCTTTGGAGTTCATTGATAAAACTGACCATCCTACCAATCCTCGACTTTGGCGATGTCATTTACAAAATAGCCTCCAATACCCTACTCAACAAATTGGATGCAGTCTATCACAGTGCAATCCGTTTTATCACCAAAGCCCCATATACTACTGTTAGTAATTAGATATGTAGACGGACGAGTCGGTCAAGGATCGATTCAGACAAGGTGGTAAATTGTATGACAAGCTACAGTTTATTCAGAGTGAAGATATCTAGAACAGCGTAATTACGGCTCTCCCGCTGGTTCGTACGGAAGCGCAGACGAAGAAGAGACCGTTACAATCAGTACACCACTATTATATAGGAAAGAATGTAGGTTGATTCTGGAAGATCGGATCTTTGGATTGGTTCATCTGGGGTGTAGTCTGTAGTCTTCCGCCATTGGCTCAGTAGTCTGTCCGTCATCGTAGAATCCTCTTCGGGCATTCAACGTTCAGAGACAACGGAGATCATGTGTGTGTGCGCTGGTTTTGGCCATTAGTGTAATGCGGGAGCTATCCTGTAGGGGACCCCACAGGCTCAACTCTGAGTGGTAGCCCTTTATCAACAATAGTTTGGTCACCTACATAAGAATTAGCATTTCTCTACAAAACCCTCTCTTCACGTCTCACCAGAGACGTGACACAACCTAACTGGATCCAGACACAAAGAAAAACTTCTCCCAATGGGACTATGAAATAAGGCACGGTTTTAAACAGAAATAGATATATATGTATTACATCATGTTCTCCATTCAATCCCACTATGTACTAAGTTGGCTACCAGCCACCTAGGAACTTACAACCCTCATTTTACAGAGCGGAGAACAACAGCTCAAAATAAAAGTAAATGCTTGTCTACATAAGCCAACTTTTTTCCCGCAGGAAAAAGTTGTGATTCCCTCTCTTCACATCTCCAAAGAGATGTGACTTAAACTAGGCAAGTCAGGCGGAATGATCCACTTGCATAACACATACATACATCCCCATAAGGCAACAGCAGATATAATGTAAACCTAAATAGGCACTCTCCTCCTCATCCTCGAATTCATGTAGGTCTTTATCCAGCAGAGGAAACATCTGGGAAGGGGAGGAAGGGTCAATGGCTTTAGAGATAACCCTAATGGCAAGGGAACGGATGCATGGAATGCAACAGCATCCACAGAGACTAAAATGGCAGCGAACACAGAAATGGATACCAAAATGGAGGACACCAGGGTTTTATATTTACCAAACGCACTCATCCAGGAGTCCCACATCGAGGTATCCATCCCAGAATGAGATTTCATCTTACCATTAAGCGTCCTCAAACCTTCTAGGGCCATGGTCAAGCTACCATCGGAGGCTGTGTTACTAGGGATGAAAGTGCAACACTGTTCACCAAACATAGTACAAGCTCCACCTTTCTCCGCCAGTAGCATATCTACTGCAATGCGATTCTGGAATGTCATAAGAGAAGTTGCAGCCAGGCTCTCATGCTCCATACCGTTATCACGCACCTGGCTCCTGTTATCTAACAACAACAAAAAAAAAAAACGCTTGTTCTCGCAACCCCACGCTCTGAATGTGCCCTCCCTTCTGTATTTTTCCAGCATGAGAAAGTCCCCTGGCCCTGACACTTTTAACAATGTTTCAAGTCAGCTATGTTGCATAACACTTGCATACATCAACACAAGCCAACAGCAGATAATATTCAATCATATATATGGTAATGGCTATAATGTAAAACACAGGAACCAATAATCCCTCTTTTTCACACCCCCCAGGGTGTGAACAAAAACTCAGCAATGAATCATATAACAGTCACAGAGTTTAAAATACCTTCATGTCAAAAGAGAACAGCTCATTCAAAAACAGAACATTAAAAGAAATTTGTGTGAAATTTAAGTCCCCCTTTTGACACCCACAAGGGTGTCACTTAGCAAAAACAGGATAACACTTTATTGTTTATTGACATGTAAGATACCGGATAAAACTTTGGTCATGGAAAACAGAGTAAAACAAAGCAAAGCATTATTATAAACCATCTGGTCCTCTCAGCTACTCCTATCCTGCACCAGTTGGGCTTCATGCCACCCAGGGACTCAAAACCTTCACAACAGGGAGAACAAACATACTGGAAAGAAAACCCATCATAAAGATGTATAACAAGGAACTGTGGTGGTGTAAGATTTATTCTACTACCTCACCCACAGCATACCATGGGTCATCCTCAGTCAGTCTCATCCTCCCCTGAAAGCATGCTTCAGTATCAGCATCTCCAACTGGAGCATCAAGCAAAGGCATCATCATGCCTGAAGCCTTCACCACATCTGTAACAGACTTCTTAAAACACGGTATGATGCAAGCAGCACAACACATCAAATAACAAAAATTAGGGTCAGAAATCCAGTAACCACCATTCTAGTTTACTTACCAAAACCAGGCTCCCACTCAAGAGAACAGGCCAGACTCCTCCACCCCCGCCATGGTCCTCATCTCAGCAGATAGTGCATCAAGCCCACTAAGGGCCTTAGATATACTACTATCTGGACTGGTGTTATTAGGAATATACGTGCAACATTGTTCACCGTACATCTTGCATACGCCCCCCTGACTGGCAAGAAGCACATCCAAAGCAAGTCTATTCTGTCTGGCAACCCTAGATGTGGCCTCAAACTGTTCAGACATACCAGTGAGTGCATCACGGGGGTAATTAACAAAACGCTGTTGATCATAGTAGATGTAATGAATCCATGCAGTCTGTCTTGCATCCACCATGGCTAGACCTATAATCCATCATTCCTGCCCAAGGCCTGAAGCTCATGAGGAACCCCCACCGGCACTCCCAACAGGTTAGTGTGTATGTCAACTACATCCTCTGTCCATGGAGCACTACTTCTATGTCTCCCATGGGATGGAATGTTTTCAGGTCCCCTGGATACAGAACCCAACAACTGTTCAGCAGTAACATCAACAATGGTCAGTGGAATTATCAAACTGGTCAGAGCACACGTACCTTGCCAGTCTCCTCTAAGAATGAGTCTCAGCACTCTTTTGGGTCCACAGATCCACCACACATCAGCCAGACCACTAGTTTGGTTTAGGCCTGTAACTGGCCAAGTGGAATTAATGGTTATGTTACTACTGCAATCAGCTTCAGGCAATCTCCCATAATCAATGCCATTACCTGTACCCGTGATGCAACTTTAATTGCCCCCATATGCCTCAACACCCCAAGGGGCCCGATGAGGAGGTACTGTAGGAAACACCAGGCTCAAAGAGGAACAGAGAGTTGAATTGGCCTCAACCAGGTATAAACCTCTCAGAATACACAACCACCCCTCTCCTTCTCCTATAGCAAATGGGTGTGTAGCCAGAACAGGTCCATCATGACCAATGTTTCATGTAACTCATGTAGTCCTTTCTTTTCAGGGTCTTAACTGTACCTCATAAGAAAGCCACAAATTGTCCCTACCAATAACACCAGTCTCAGTGCCTAATTGATCAAGCTGAATAGTCTAACATTAATTACCTGAATGGGATTTTTTAATACAGTGGTGGCAGGTTCGGTCCAGGGGTGGTAGAGGAGTGTGTCTGGCCCTGGTTCATCTGGGACCTCTGGTTTTGGCAGCACCTTAATAGAAAACACACCCATCGTGTCTGTCCCGGTCCTTTGTAGTCCGAGGGTGTAAGTGCCTGCATCAGAGAGCTTAATAGTTTTGATGGTTAGCAAGATTTCATCACCTTTACAAAGTTCAACAGTGCTCCCAGGTTTTCCCATATCATGAAAAGCCTATCCACCTTTGTGGGATCCCCTATGCTATAAGGATACCCTCTCTTCCAATCCCAGAACTGTCCCAAGTCGGTTATCCTGTAATCCCCATACGGACACCCTCCCAATTTAATATAATTTCATTTATAATTTTCGTCCACTTGTTCTGTAGACATACATTCAGCATTCCACGGGTCAGAACCTGGAATCCGCTGGTACATCACCATCTATTTCCATCGATTTCTCCAGAGTCCTGGAAATAAGGCCTCATAGACAGGGAGTTAGACAACAGCCCCATAAAACTAAAACAGTCACACAGGTGAATGTAGCCCATAATACAGTGATCATAATATTTTCCCCATTTTCTAAACATATTATCCAACCCAATTAATCAGAAGTATCCACCCCAGTGTTTTCTGTCAACCCGTGATCCAGGGTGGTCAAACCAGCTGAGGCTTCGGGTACTGATTCATCCGGAGCTGTGTTATTTGGGATGTCACCCACGATAAGACCGCTCAGACAAACAGCTTCCATGTGAAGCCCCACCCTTTCCCCGAGAACACATCACTTAGCAAGAGCCAGACACATCTTCACTTCTATGAACAAAAACAGGGGTGACAGGACAGGGAGGATTTTCTTCATTCGAGAGATGGCCCCCGGAATTCTGTTAATTCCAGTTCTCCTCTCGAACACTGTTTATTGTTCGATAGTGTCAGTGTGTCTTACCCTCCCGCCGTGCGATATGAATCCGGGTAGCTCTTTCAGCTAGCTGTCACCAGGAGACCTTGGTATGGTCCCCCCAACAAGCCTCTGGGACTGGATTGAGTGTCTTCACCTGCAGTTCACCTATAATGCATAAAATGCTGGACATACAGGCTTGGTTAACAAACAGTTTCTCATGTTTTATCTGATTCTATCTTTAACTTCTATGCCCATTTGTTAACCACATTTTTTTTATTTTTATATTAGTTTCTTATCCAATAGGCCCCATCCTATCCTAGACCACAATTTACCTACCCCCCTTTTGATACCTGGCTATGCCCAGGTAACAACCTTACCTACTCTAAATAATGACTTAGGTAAGATTAGTATATTATCCTTCTGTTCTGACATTATCATGTAGGAGCGCCCCTTTAAATTTCCCACATGTCCAATTCTCCCTTTTGTCTCCACTCAGTGACTGTTATCTACACACTCCGTTATCTTTGCTCATCCTGGCTCCCTTCTAAAACTTCTCCTCTCTGCTCTCCAACCGTCAAGGTCTCTGCAGTGCGGGGGAGGGCTCATCTGTCTGCCTTTTCCCATGTTTCCACATTTTAACTAAATGTCTCACTGTTTGGCTTTATCTAAACTCATGGATTTTTATTTTTTGAAAAACATGTCTATGGTGGCAATTACTAAAGTCTTTATATAGGTTAAGTAAACTCCACTATAATTAAATTACCTTAAAAAATTAAATTTCAAAAAAAAAAAAAAAAAATATTTTTTATTTTTATAAAACAGTATTACCCATGACCACAAATGTATTATTCAAATGGCACCCCCTTGTGGCTGATCAGACCACCCGAGAGAGCCATGAAATCCGGTCACGGGTTACACCATCCCCCCACATTCGTGTTCCATACCATATTAGACATATTAAAGAACCCTTTATCCTTAAAATAAAATAAAAATCACTTGTGTAATTAAAACTCATAAAATAAAAAACTCATAAAGGTTCCATATGTGAGCGTGCCTCTTTAAAATATCATGTCTCTGGGAACATGGAAATCCCCTTAACCCAAACATTTACTACAAAAACAAAACCTAATAATTATGATAATCCCCTCAAACTCAAATAATTTGTCTCGATGTTTCATGTCTTATTCGTGTTTCTCCAAATTGTCTCCCCAAAATACTTCTTAAATACCCAGCCATTAGACAGACACACACAACTGTGATAAATGTGCACTGTCCCTTTAACATAAAAACCTCAGCCTGCAATCCACTCTGCGGGCCTTTCATTGTTCTCCATAATGAAAACAGATTCTAATGTTAGTATACCTTGACCTCCTGTTTAATTTCAATGATGTTATCTGAACAATCAAACCAAAATCAATACCCGGGAAGTACTTGTGTAAATGAATTAAAATAACTAAATAATTTGGTTAGAACACCACTCCCGTCTTACATCGACCACACCCTTCGCCCCGTACCTAGTGTACAGCTTATCTATTACTCAGTGGCTCAATTAATGTTTAACGTAAGTATGTTCAGATGTTGATTATGTAATTCTACAACATTAGTATAGTTCAAACCTCATAATATAAATCCGCAAAAAGAAATTTGCGTTAATAGAGTTTAACACTCTTTCCAACAGTCATGCACCCCCCTCAATATTCTATGATATAACTCTCATCAGCAAGCCTGCGACTTTTTCAACATTCTCACCGGTTCCAGCTCCAACTGAAACACCTCATGTACCACACTCGCTTTGTCCCCGACCTCATTCATATCGATATTAGTCCCCGACTGAATATCAAGCGTGTTTCATGCACAGGATTTGATTCTTGCAAATCTTCATTTACGCCAGTAAGCAGACCAGTGGGAGACGCAATGGCCCCGCCTTCTGTTCATTCTCTGTTTGGTCCCTTGGTTCTTAAATACATGGCTTTTATTTCTTTCAACTTCCTTGTCTCTGGCCTCCTGCTACGTCCCTCTCAACTCACGTTCCATTGTTTTCAGCTGGGCCCCTGTTGGCGGCCACCCCCCTAGATAACCTGCTTGTGTCCATCTTAACTTCAATCCCTCCCAAACTTTCTTTATAGGCGTCCATCGTTCCTTTCCCCCTGATCTATATTCAATTTTTTGTTCTAGGAACTCATTAAACCTCAGCTTTGGAGTATTGGGGTTCGCCATTGTGAATTTGCTTTAAACGTAATTTAATTTAATTCAATCGGAATTTAATCGTAGTTTTAATCGAAATTCTCTCCTTCTATCTGAATATAGTTAGCATATACTTCGCCCGACGTTGATTAATGCCCACGAGGTATTCGAAGAGACACTATTGCTCGTGCTCTGCCTTATCTCAGAGCTTCTCCTTCGTATATTCAGGTTGAGAAAAAACGCATGGGTTTGTATAGCATTATGGAGCGCACAACCAAGGGATCTATTCGACTATTTAGTCTCAATATTTACATATTATATTCAGATATTATTTCAATTATACATCAGTCATTTCATTCCTGATTATACATTTATACATGTACCTATTAACATAGGTACATACAATATAGAAGTTTCGGATTTATCCAATATCCCTTATTATAATTCTCTCTCTCTCCCTCTATCTAACCACCAACAATCTTAATGGAAACAATTACAACCACATTGCATTTTAACATAACATAACATAAACAGTTACAAATAGACAAAACAAGACAAAACAGCACGTTATATCTCTGACCCCTGAAAGCCGATCCTTATCAGTGAATTTCTATCAGACTGAGCCGTACCGGACCACAGGATAAAATTACAACTTATCCCCATCGGCGCCAGATTTGAAGAATAGTAATTAGCTATCCCCTACTGATCTCTATTCCTGATCCCTATCGAGCTGACCCCTATCAGAATTATTACACATGTCCGACCCCTATCGGCGAATCTCTATCAGACTGAGCCGTACCGGGTCACGGGATAAAATTACAATTTATCCCCTTCGGCGCCAGATTTGAAGAATAGTAATTAGCTATCCCCTACTGATCTCTATTCCCGACCCCTATCGGAACTAACACACATGTCCGACCCCTATCGGTGAATCTCTATCAGACTGAGCCATACCGGGCCACAGGATAAAATTACAATTTATCCCCCTCGGTGCCAGATTTGAAGAATAGTAATTAGCTATCCCCTACTGATCTCTATTCCCGACCCCTATCGGAACTAACACACATGTCCGACCCCTATCGGTGAATCTCTATCAGACTGAGCCGTACCGGGCCACAGGATAAAATTACAATTTATCCCCCTCGGTGCCAGATTTGAAGAATAGTAATTAGCTATCCCCTACTGATCTCTATTCCCGACCCCTATCGGAACTAACAAAGACAAAACAGTGATCACTCATCATTGAAAGCTAGCAGACTGTGCTGACCGGACTGATATCTCATCAATGATTTAAATCACACCGGCCGTCGCCGGTTCGTTACTACATATGTTCACATACACTGTTATTTCGACTCGTCAGCAAATTATAAATTTACACAAGAATTCATACTTACTCGGAAAAACTGATAAAAATTTGGACAGACTATTCGACAATATGCAAAGTTTGATTTAACAGGCTTTTGCTTACCTTATTTTTTTTATGGTGCACCTTGAAATCAGTTTTCCGAGTTGAGCAGAATTGTTGCCCTCCCCCGAAAGTCTTCACCCGTCTTTCTTATTTATTTAATGAATCGTCCTTTCCCCAACTCGCCTTCTCCACACCCAAATCAACTCACTTCGACTGGATCGTTAGTAAACCATCCTCTGCTACCATTTCTGTTAGTAATTAGATATGTAGACGGACGAGTCGGTCAAGGATCGATTCAGACAAGGTGGTAAATTGTATGACAAGCTACAGTTTATTCAGAGTGAAGATATCTAGAACAGCGTAATTACGGCTCTCCCGCTGGTTCGTACGGAAGCGCAGACGAAGAAGAGACCGTTACAATCAGTACACCACTATTATATAGGAAAGAATGTAGGTTGATTCTGGAAGATCGGATCTTTGGATTGGTTCATCTGGGGTGTAGTCTGTAGTCTTCCGCCATTGGCTCAGTAGTCTGTCCGTCATCGTAGAATCCTCTTCGGGCATTCAACGTTCAGAGACAACGGAGATCATGTGTGTGTGCGCTGGTTTTGGCCATTAGTGTAATGCGGGAGCTATCCTGTAGGGGACCCCACAGGCTCAACTCTGAGTGGTAGCCCTTTATCAACAATAGTTTGGTCACCTACATAAGAATTAGCATTTCTCTACACTACCCACCATTGCGACCTGTACGCTCTCGTTGGCTGGCCCTCGCTTCATACTCGTCGCCAAACCCACTGGCTCCATGTCATCTACAAGACCCTGCTAGGTAAAGTCCCCCCTTATCTCAGCTCGCTGGTCACCATAGCATCTCCCACCTGTAGCACACGCTCCAGCAGGTATATCTCTCTAGTCACCCCCAAAACCAATTCTTCCTTTGGCCGCCTCTCCTTCCAGTTCTCTGCTGCCAATGACTGGAACGAACTACAAAAATCTCTGAAACTGGAAACACTTATCTCCCTCACTAGCTTTAAGCACCAACTGTCAGAGCAGCTCACAGATTACTGCACCTGTACATAGCCCACCTATAATTTAGCCCAAACAACTACCTCTTTCCCAACTGTATTTAATTTTTATTTATTTATTTATTTTGCTCCTTTGCACCCCATTATTTTTTTTTTTTTCTACTTTGCACATTCTTCCATTGCAAAACTACCATTCCAGTATTTTACTTGCTATATTGTATTTACTTTGCCACCATGGCCTTTTTTGCCTTTACCTCCCTTATCTCACCTCATTTGCTCACATTGTATATAGACTTGTTTATACTTCATTATTGACTGTATGTTTGTTTTTACTCCATGTGTAACTCTGTGTCGTTTTATCTGTCGAACTGCTTTGCTTTATCTTGGCCAGGTCGCAATTGTAAATGAGAACTTGTTCTCAACTTGCCTACCTGGTTAAATAAAGGTAAAATAAATAAAAAATAAATAAAAATTGATAACGTGTTTCCGATAAAGCGATACAATATCGGCACACTGCTTAACGATTTTGATGCATGACTCCGAGCTCCCGGTATCAGATGTATCATCTTATCGCCAAACATTTTTATGTTTCCAAAACTACAATCAGTAAAATAGTAGACTTTACCCTTTGCCAACGTTTCTAAAAAATAAAAGTTATTTCGGAGTGCAAGGGAGAATTGAGTTATTGCACACGCGCACTGCACAGAGTCGTTCCAGCTAGAAGTAGTACATACTTTACCGTAAGTACTGCTGTTTGGTTGGCTAGCGCAATTGAATTGTTGTCTATGATGAGTACATTTACATTATTTTGTGCAATATTGAAACCTGGAGTTCTGTGATTGAGAAAATAGACATTGGACATGCGTATACCATTTTGCACCTTAGGTATCCTCGTGTCGATAATATTGATAGCCATAATAGTTTTTAACGCATTGACCTCAATCATTACGGTACAATTCTATGGTGACGTTCTTTCTGATTTCGTAGCCACAATGAAATATCATAATACGCCACTTTTTCTGTTTCTAAATGTAATATTTGTAGGATTAATAGGCCGTCCTTCAGTGTATGCTACTGACATTGTAGTCAGTAGTATATATTGTAACCTAAATAACTAGCTAGCTACAGTGAGCTAGAACACAAGACGTAGCTAGCTAGATTCATCAGCCGACTGCTACACATAGCTATCGCAAACGTTACTGGTTAGTTAGCTTGCTAAGTTACAGTGATACCGCCACGTCTTCTTAACCTCCCACTGGGCTACTGAGTGACCCTTTACAATGGCTGCTACAAGAAAACGAACGCGAAGAGGCATCGAAGATGTGAGCGACAGAAAAGCAAAGGTTATTAAATCCAGCGGTGAGAAGAGACACATCGCAGCCCTTATCCTGGCGAGGGGAGGCAGTAAGGGGATCCCCCTGAAGAATATCAAAATGCTCGCCGGTGTCCCCCTCATCGGATGGGTTCTGAGAGCTGCAGTGGACTCCAAACAGTTTGACAGGTAATTCAGTTCAATCTAATAGTCAAATGTCTTTCAATCTAACTACTGTATACAGAGTTGCTTTGATAGAAGCTTGGTAAACTAGCTACATTACAACCCACATACAAAAATGCTAGTATACTATGATATTAATACCATAGTATTCACTGTAGTGTATTATTTACAGTTAACTATAGTATACATATTGTAGTAAAATAACTAGTATATACTATAGTATCATGTAGTGTTTTGCGGACTGTAGTATTTACTATAGTGTTTTGCGGACTGTAGTATTTACTATAGTGTTTTTATATCTTTGACATAGAAGTGGAGGTTTTCTCTCCTTACTAGATACATACTAAAATACATTTCCCATAACCTGTAGGTAGATAGGACTGGGGTGTGAACAGATAGGTCAGCACTTTACTCTTTTCTAACTGTAGGGAACACAATACGTGGGCTGTACTTGGCATGTGGGTTTCTCACTTATGGGGTTATGGTGGAGGAGAATGGGCAGGGTATATGCAAATTACTGTAGGATTTACTATTGTTAAAAAGGGTAGTGTTTTTGGGGACATTACTGTAGCATTTACTAGTGTTTTTTGCAGATACTACTGTAGTATTTATTATAGTATTCTACAGTATACTACAACATTCTCTACTAAGTACTACACATGAGCAAGGGATATACTACAGTTTATTACAGAATTTAATTTCAAGTACTGTAGTATTCTATACTAAACTAGTATTTTTAAATGTGAGAAAGCATGTTGACATTCTTGTTTTGGGTGCATGGATAATATTGTTATTTGAAAGTTAGTGTACAGTCTCTGAATGAACTCCCTGGTTTGGGCTTGGCCACACAAGACTGGATTACACTGATGTAGCCTACTTGTTACAAAGCCTGAGGAATCAACTTGTTCCGTTCTTTCTCCCAGTGTGTGGGTATCAACTGACCATGACGACATTGAGAAGGTAGCCAAGGCATGGGGAGCTCAGGTTCACCGCAGGAGCCCAGAGGTGTCCAAAGACTCCTCCAGCTCTCTTGACACCATCCAGGAATTCGCCCGATTAAACCCAGGTAGGGGGTGAATGTCAAGTGTATTTCCTTGATTCCTCATGTCCTCTCTCTTTGTCTCCTTTTCAAAACTCATTTCTGGAGGAGATCTGAGTGGAGGATCTGAGGTTCCTCCACTTAGATCTAATGCGTTTTGAGATCAGATCTTCTGCTCCAATGTGCTGTGAGAAGGAGACAAGGAGGGAGGCGAGAGGAAGATTCTCTGTGGCAACAGTGTCAACGTTGGTTATATTTTATTGTGACAGAACCACACCCTTTGTGACACTTCAACTATCTTTGTAATGACTGTTTGGCAGCGCTTTGTTATAGATGTCAGCTGTTAATGTAATATATGCAAAACTTGTTTAGCCACTAGCTTGACTAAGGCTCTGGGACGGCAGAGCATCTCCGAGTAGGAATACTGATCTAGGATCATGTCCCCCCCGTCCATGTAGTCTTATTCATTGTGATCTATGAGGCAACATTTGGGTTTATCCCAATAAAGTGGGACCCACTCCATAGCTTCAATTGACAACAGTGGCAGCATATATAAAATTATTCAAATCTCATACTGTTTCTCATATTCTTCTGGTATCTCATAGTCTGCTGTGTGTTGTCCTCCTCCAGAGGTGGATGTGATCTGTCACATCCAGGCCACGTCTCCCTGCCTGCACCCCTTCCACCTGAAGGAGGCCCTGGAGATGATCACCAAGCAGGGCTTCACGTCCGTCTTCTCCGTGGTCCGACGACACCACTTCCGCTGGCAGGAGGTGAAGAAAGGAGGTACAGGACAGCCATGTGTTATGTTTAGGACCTTACACTTATTATCAGTTAACTGGAGAGGTTCCAACCAACTTAATGTTCAGGTCTGTCAGGAGGTGAAGAAAGGAGGTACAGGACAGCCATGTGTTATGGTTAGGACCTTACAGTTAGACATGGTTTCCAGGATACAGATTAACCCTAATGCTGGATTAAAAAGCAAGATCAATGGAGAATCTCCATAGAAAATGATTTGTAGTCCAGGATTAGGCTTAATCTCTGTGGGGGAAAAACACCCCTAGGCTACTTTATAATTCCATCCCTCTAGAGTTGTGTGTATAAGGTAGTTGTTGTGGAATTGTTAGATTACTTGTTAGATATTACTGCACTGCCGGAACTAGAAGCACAAGCATTTCACTACACTCGCATTAACAACTGCTAACCATGTGTATGTGACCAATACAATTTGATTTGAAGTAGGGTCAGGAGTTTTTCCTGTCCACGTGACTGTATCACAATAGAGAGATGGGGGTGTGATTAAACAAGTG
>NW_022263370.1:40000-60317 GCF_002021735.2 Oncorhynchus kisutch
GTGTTTGATAACCACGTATCAATGAAACTCTCAGACAGTAAATGTCAACAGCAAAGTTTGAGCCAGTTGAACCTGATTGTGTTTGTCATGGTGACCACACTGTTATGTAACAGTATCTCCTCATTCCGTGTTTCACTCCTCCTTATTTCTCTCTCTATCTTCTCAACCCTTCATCTCTCTCCTCTCATCCCTCTGTTCTCTCTTGCCAGGAAGTGATTGTAAGTTCTTCACTCATAAATAACTGTCTGATTAAATAGCTTCTCTATTAGTAAGGGGAGACAGGGAGAAACTGTCTGATTAAATAGAGTATCTATTAGTAAGGGGAGACAGGGGGAAACTGTCTGATTAAATAGAGTATCTATTAGTAAGGAGAGACAGGGAGAAACTGTCTGATTAAATAGAGTATCTATTAGTAAGGAGAGACAGGGGGAAACTGTCTGATTAAATAGAGTATCTATTAGTAAGGAGAGACAGGGAGAAACTGTCTGATTAAATAGAGTATCTATTAGTAAGGAGAGACAGGGGGAAACTGTCTGATTAAATAGAGTATCTATTAGTAAGGGGAGACAGGGGGAAACTGTCTGATTAAATAGAGTATCTATTAGTAAGGAGAGACAGGGGGAAACTGTCTGATTAAATAGAGTATCTATTAGTAAGGAGAGACAGGGAGAAACTGTCTGATTAAATAGAGTATCTATTAGTAAGGGGAGACAGGGGGAAACTGTCTGATTAAATAGAGTATCTATTAGTAAGGAGAGACAGGGAGAAACTGTCTGATTAAATAGAGTATCTATTAGTAAGGGGAGACAGGGGGAAACTGTCTGATTAAATAGAGTATCTATTAGTAAGGAGAGACAGGGAGAAACTGTCTGATTAAATAGAGTATCTATTAGTAAGGGGAGACAGGGGGAAACTGTCTGATTAAATAGAGTATCTATTAGTAAGGAGAGACAGGGGGAAACTGTCTGATTAAATAGAGTATCTATTAGTAAGGAGAGACAGGGGGAAACTGTCTGATTAAATAGAGTATCTATTAGTAAGGAGAGACAGGGGGAAACTGTCTGATTAAATAGAGTATCTATTAGTAAGGAGAGACAGGGGGAAACTGTCTGATTAAATAGAGTATCTATTAGTAAGGAGAGACAGGGGGAAACTGTCTGATTAAATAGAGTATCTATTAGTAAGGAGAGACAGGGGGAAACTGTCTGATTAAATAGAGTATCTATTAGTAAGGAGAGACAGGGGGAAACTGTCTGATTAAATAGAGTATCTATTAGTAAGGAGAGACAGGGGGAAACTGTCTGATTAAATAGAGTATCTATTAGTAAGGAGAGACAGGGGGAAACTGTCTGATTAAATAGAGTATCTATTAGTAAGGGGAGACAGGGAGAAACTGTCTGATTAAATAGAGTATCTATTAGTAAGGAGAGACAGGGAGAAACTGTCTGATTAAATAGAGTATCTATTAGTAAGGGGAGACAGGGAGAAACTGTCTGATTAAATAGAGTATCTATTAGTAAGGGGAGACAGGGAGAAACTGTCTGATTAAATAGAGTATCTATTAGTAAGGAGAGACAGGGAGAAACTGTCTGATTAAATAGAGTATCTATTAGTAAGGGGAGACAGGGGGAAACTGTCTGATTAAATAGAGTATCTATTAGTAAGGGGAGACAGGGAGAAACTGTCTGATTAAATAGAGTATCTATTAGTAAGGGGAGACAGGGGGAAACTGTCTGATTAAATAGAGTATCTATTAGTAAGGAGAGACAGGGAGAAACTGTCTGATTAAATAGAGTATCTATTAGTAAGGGGAGACAGGGAGAAACTGTCTGATTAAATAGAGTATCTATTAGTAAGGGGAGACAGGGGGAAACTGTCTGATTAAATAGAGTATCTATTAGTAAGGGGAGACAGGGGGAAACTGTCTGATTAAATAGAGTATCTATTAGTAAGGGGAGACAGGGGGAAACTGTCTGACTAATAGATACTCTATTTAATCAGACAGTTTCTCCCTGTCTCCCCTTACTAATAGATACTCTATTTAATCAGACAGTTTCCCCCTGTCTCTCCTTACTAATAGATACTCTATTTAATCAGACAGTTTCCCCCTGTCTCCCCTTACTAATAGATACTCTATTTAATAAGGGGAGACAGGGGGAAACTGTCTGATTAAATAGAGTATCTATTAGTAAGGGGAGACAGGGGGAAACTGTCTGATTAAATAGAGTATCTATTAGTAAGGGGAGACAGGGGGAAACTGTCTGATTAAATAGAGTATCTATTAGTAAGGGGAGACAGGGAGAAACTGTCTGATTAAATAGAGTATCTATTAGTAAGGGGAGACAGGGGGAAACTGTCTGATTAAATAGAGTATCTATTAGTAAGGGGAGACAGGGGGAAACTGTCTGATTAAATAGAGTATCTATTAGTAAGGAGAGACAGGGGGAAACTGTCTGATTAAATAGAGTATCTATTAGTAAGGGGAGACAGGGAGAAACTGTCTGATTAAATAGAGTATCTATTAGTAAGGGGAGACAGGGAGAAACTGTCTGATTAAATAGAGTATCTATTAGTAAGGGGAGACAGGGAGAAACTGTCTGATTAAATAGAGTATCTATTAGTAAGGGGAGACAGGGAGAAACTGTCTGATTAAATAGAGTATCTATTAGTAAGGGGAGACAGGGAGAAACTGTCTGATTAAATAGAGTATCTATTAGTAAGGGGAGACAGGGAGAAACTGTCTGATTAAATAGAGTATCTATTAGTAAGGAGAGACAGGGGGAAACTGTCTGATTAAATAGAGTATCTATTAGTAAGGGGAGACAGGGAGAAACTGTCTGATTAAATAGAGTATCTATTAGTAAGGAGAGACAGGGGGAAACTGTCTGATTAAATAGAGTATCTATTAGTAAGGGGAGACAGGGGGAAACTGTCTGATTAAATAGAGTATCTATTAGTAAGGAGAGACAGGGAGAAACTGTCTGATTAAATAGAGTATCTATTAGTAAGGGGAGACAGGGGGAAACTGTCTGATTAAATAGAGTATCTATTAGTAAGGGGAGACAGGGGGAAACTGTCTGATTAAATAGAGTATCTATTAGTAAGGAGAGACAGGGAGAAACTGTCTGATTAAATAGAGTATCTATTAGTAAGGGGAGACAGGGAGAAACTGTCTGATTAAATAGAGTATCTATTAGTAAGGGGAGACAGGGGGAAACTGTCTGATTAAATAGAGTATCTATTAGTAAGGGGAGACAGGGAGAAACTGTCTGATTAAATAGAGTATCTATTAGTAAGGGGAGACAGGGAGAAACTGTCTGATTAAATAGAGTATCTATTAGTAAGGGGAGACAGGGAGAAACTGTCTGATTAAATAGAGTATCTATTAGTAAGGGGAGACAGGGAGAAACTGTCTGATTAAATAGAGTATCTATTAGTAAGGGGAGACAGGGAGAAACTGTCTGATTAAATAGAGTATCTATTAGTAAGGGGAGACAGGGGGAAACTGTCTGATTAAATAGAGTATCTATTAGTAAGGGGAGACAGGGGGAAACTGTCTGATTAAATAGAGTATCTATTAGTAAGGGGAGACAGGGAGAAACTGTCTGATTAAATAGAGTATCTATTAGTAAGGGGAGACAGGGGGAAACTGTCTGATTAAATAGAGTATCTATTAGTAAGGGGAGACAGGGAGAAACTGTCTGATTAAATAGAGTATCTATTAGTAAGGAGAGACAGGGGGAAACTGTCTGATTAAATAGAGTATCTATTAGTAAGGGGAGACAGGGAGAAACTGTCTGATTAAATAGAGTATCTATTAGTAAGGAGAGACAGGGAGAAACTGTCTGATTAAATAGAGTATCTATTAGTAAGGAGAGACAGGGGGAAACTGTCTGATTAAATAGAGTATCTATTAGTAAGGAGAGACAGGGGGAAACTGTCTGATTAAATAGAGTATCTATTAGTAAGGAGAGACAGGGAGAAACTGTCTGATTAAATAGAGTATCTATTAGTAAGGGGAGACAGGGGGAAACTGTCTGATTAAATAGAGTATCTATTAGTAAGGGGAGACAGGGAGAAACTGTCTGATTAAATAGAGTATCTATTAGTAAGGGGAGACAGGGGGAAACTGTCTGATTAAATAGAGTATCTATTAGTAAGGGGAGACAGGGGGAAACTGTCTGATTAAATAGAGTATCTATTAGTAAGGGGAGACAGGGGGAAACTGTCTGATTAAATAGAGTATCTATTAGTAAGGGGAGACAGGGGGAAACTGTCTGATTAAATAGAGTATCTATTAGTAAGGGGAGACAGGGAGAAACTGTCTGATTAAATAGAGTATCTATTAGTAAGGGGAGACAGGGGGAAACTGTCTGATTAAATAGAGTATCTATTAGTAAGGAGAGACAGGGAGAAACTGTCTGATTAAATAGAGTATCTATTAGTAAGGAGAGACAGGGGGAAACTGTCTGATTAAATAGAGTATCTATTAGTAAGGGGAGACAGGGGGAAACTGTCTGATTAAATAGAGTATCTATTAGTAAGGGGAGACAGGGGGAAACTGTCTGATTAAATAGAGTATCTATTAGTAAGGAGAGACAGGGGGAAACTGTCTGATTAAATAGAGTATCTATTAGTAAGGGGAGACAGGGGGAAACTGTCTGATTAAATAGAGTATCTATTAGTAAGGGGAGACAGGGGGAAACTGTCTGATTAAATAGAGTATCTATTAGTAAGGGGAGACAGGGGGAAACTGTCTGATTAAATAGAGTATCTATTAGTAAGGAGAGACAGGGAGAAACTGTCTGATTAAATAGAGTATCTATTAGTAAGGAGAGACAGGGGGAAACTGTCTGATTAAATAGAGTATCTATTAGTAAGGGGAGACAGGGGGAAACTGTCTGATTAAATAGAGTATCTATTAGTAAGGGGAGACAGGGGGAAACTGTCTGATTAAATAGAGTATCTATTAGTAAGGGGAGACAGGGGGAAACTGTCTGATTAAATAGAGTATCTATTAGTAAGGGGAGACAGGGGGAAACTGTCTGATTAAATAGAGTATCTATTAGTAAGGGGAGACAGGGGGAAACTGTCTGATTAAATAGAGTATCTATTAGTAAGGGGAGACAGGGAGAAACTGTCTGATTAAATAGAGTATCTATTAGTAAGGGGAGACAGGGGGAAACTGTCTGATTAAATAGAGTATCTATTAGTAAGGGGAGACAGGGGGAAACTGTCTGATTAAATAGAGTATCTATTAGTAAGGGGAGACAGGGGGAAACTGTCTGATTAAATAGAGTATCTATTAGTAAGGGGAGACAGGGGGAAACTGTCTGATTAAATAGAGTATCTATTAGTAAGGGGAGACAGGGGGAAACTGTCTGATTAAATAGAGTATCTATTAGTAAGGGGAGACAGGGGGAAACTGTCTGATTAAATAGAGTATCTATTAGTAAGGAGAGACAGGGGGAAACTGTCTGATTAAATAGAGTATCTATTAGTAAGGGGAGACAGGGGGAAACTGTCTGATTAAATAGAGTATCTATTAGTAAGGGGAGACAGGGGGAAACTGTCTGATTAAATAGAGTATCTATTAGTAAGGGGAGACAGGGAGAAACTGTCTGATTAAATAGAGTATCTATTAGTAAGGGGAGACAGGGAGAAACTGTCTGATTAAATAGAGTATCTATTAGTAAGGGGAGACAGGGGGAAACTGTCTGATTAAATAGAGTATCTATTAGTAAGGGGAGACAGGGGGAAACTGTCTGATTAAATAGAGTATCTATTAGTAAGGGGAGACAGGGGGAAACTGTCTGATTAAATAGAGTATCTATTAGTAAGGGGAGACAGGGGGAAACTGTCTGATTAAATAGAGTATCTATTAGTAAGGGGAGACAGGGAGAAACTGTCTGATTAAATAGAGTATCTATTAGTAAGGGGAGACAGGGGGAAACTGTCTGATTAAATAGAGTATCTATTAGTAAGGGGAGACAGGGGGAAACTGTCTGATTAAATAGAGTATCTATTAGTAAGGGGAGACAGGGGGAAACTGTCTGATTAAATAGAGTATCTATTAGTAAGGGGAGACAGGGGGAAACTGTCTGATTAAATAGAGTATCTATTAGTAAGGGGAGACAGGGGGAAACTGTCTGATTAAATAGAGTATCTATTAGTAAGGGGAGACAGGGGGAAACTGTCTGATTAAATAGAGTATCTATTAGTAAGGGGAGACAGGGGGAAACTGTCTGATTAAATAGAGTATCTATTAGTAAGGGGAGACAGGGGGAAACTGTCTGATTAAATAGAGTATCTATTAGTAAGGGGAGACAGGGGGAAACTGTCTGATTAAATAGAGTATCTATTAGTAAGGGGAGACAGGGGGAAACTGTCTGATTAAATAGAGTATCTATTAGTAAGGGGAGACAGGGGGAAACTGTCTGATTAAATAGAGTATCTATTAGTAAGGGGAGACAGGGGGAAACTGTCTGATTAAATAGAGTATCTATTAGTAAGGGGAGACAGGGGGAAACTGTCTGATTAAATAGAGTATCTATTAGTAAGGGGAGACAGGGAGAAACTGTCTGATTAAATAGAGTATCTATTAGTAAGGGGAGACAGGGGGAAACTGTCTGATTAAATAGAGTATCTATTAGTAAGGGGAGACAGGGAGAAACTATTTTGTATATTTTATTCAGAGTCCAGTTTTGGTTAAGTGATCATTTGTATTTCCCCTCTGCGTGTATGCTAGGCTACAACCCGGGTATGGGCGAGGGGACGGTCTAAAGTTATACTGTTACATATGCTAGGCTACCACTGCAGAAAACTTCATTTGCATGCCACTGCCAGTCACTGAATAGAAGGGAGGTGCCAGCAGTCAAATCCTGGAGAATTTGGGATTCACTTTCAATTGAATCCAGTTTAGTTGATTTCTGTAATTCAAATTCTATGATATCCCGAAGCCCAAAATCAGAAACTATATCAAAATAAATATGATTATCTTAAATCATGTCATATTTTTGCATGTTTTTGTTATGTTTTTGCAACATACTAATGAATCATCCTAAGAATACTTCAAGAACCACCTTATGGACACTTAATAGAAACATTTCATCCCTCCATCTCTCCCTCCTACAGGTAATGATGCACCAGATGTTGACTGTCTGATCCTGGCTGGGCTGAGTGCAGTACCCCGGGACGCCCCAGTGGTGGCGATCAACGCTGCTAAATACTCCTGCCACAGTGCTGCAGGCCTGGGGGCTGTGAGGGAGTTTTCTGAACACATCCTGCTGCTCAAGAAGAAGGCCAAGTCTCAGATGGAACAGGACCGCATCCACAGAAATACATTCTAAACTCTAGAATGTGTTCTAAAGTCACAGAGATCCATTCTAAACTCTCGAATGTGTTCTAAAGTCACAGAGATCCATTCTAAACTCTAGAATGTGTTCTAACGTCACAGAAATACATTCTAAAGTAGGGATAGGCATTAGAAATAATATCATGACATTTTATCGGATATCCAGATAGTTTTAATCATGGACACTTGTTTGCTGCGCAGCCTGCAGGACTCGGGAGATACTGTGGGGACAGGGACCAGGGGTGTGCGACAAAGGAGGGAGAGAAAAAGTAGCCTCTGACTCGCGCTAGTTAGACACTTGTAAATGCCATAGGTTATCTATCATCCAATATGGCAGTGCATGTCTTTACTGTCCTGATCTACAACAACCCTGTTCAGAGTAAACAGCCTATACTGAAGGTTGCTCATTGTAGGCTACTCCTCATTTAGTTTACTTAATTCTGTCATTTTAATTCAACTTTTCTTTCATTGCTTAGAGATCTCCCACTTCACGTTGCTACACATGGAGCCTCTGACTGTAGTGTCAACAACAGCAGGCTAAGTGAAATCTGTGTAGGCTAATACCGTATGTATTTTTAAAATATATTCACATTTGTGATATTTTATTAAATGAAGAATTCCAAATGTCATGAGTGTAGAAATGTCCCATAGATAATTTTATTCCGTTAAGATGAAGCCTTGTCATTGTTGAAATAGGCATGTGTATACGAATACTAATGTCTGTTTGAATAACTGCTCATTGCTAGTTTTTACAGGTTGTCAGATCAAGGTAGTTTGGGTTTTATTTCGCTACAGGTTGTGTTGACAAAAATGAATGTCTTTATTTTAAATGAAGTAGTATACAGGAGGCCTTTAATTTACTTGAGATTGATTGTGTTTCTCTCCACTTTTTCATGTTCTGTCTTAATTTGGGGGGGAAAGTATTAGGACATTAACATGGAGTTGCACTGAGATTTGGGGTGTTTACTTTTGTATTTTGCCTGCAATTTGTTTGTCAAATTATAAATGATCATAAACGTAAGAAACACTTTCTTATTCCCCTGCTTTAATCTGAACTATTCTAGAAATGACTTTAGCCTTAACTCCATACCACAATCTTGAAGGTGCATCTGATGGGGTGGTTCACATACATCTTGCCACCAGATGGCAGTGTAGCGCCTCATCAAACCTCAGTTGGGAGGAAAGAACTGGATGACAACATTAACCTTGTACAACCATCAAGAAGTTTCACATGCTTTCCTGTTCAGGCTTTCACTCAGTTGTAGCAAGATCCAACCAAATACTTGTAAAACAACACACGTGATCATACAGTATAAGAGATTTTCATTTATAGCATTGTGTGACGATTTCCATCTATCCATGTTGCAGAGATCAGGACAGCCAGCAAACGTGTGGCGAGCTGGCATTTGTCCAAGAACTATTGATTTGGTTACATAGATTAGTGAGAAAATTGACAGGGCTACTCAGTGCTTGGAGAGGAAACATCCAAGTGGATGAGAAGGCATATGAAACATGGCTTCAGTTCATCAGAAGAGTTGACACTGGTAGTGGAGTGGTCATCCCCTCTTAATCAGGGAACAGGGGGGAACTTGGCTGTAAATACAAATAGCAGATACATTCCATTACAGCAGCTCCATCATAGGTTTGGGAAACAAGTTTCTCCATGAAGTTAAACTCTGACATCTCAGAATTCACAACGTGAAACACGGGCTGCCCATCTCGCCCACTTGACTCATCAAAGTAGGCCAAGAAACATTCCTGAATAAAGCCCTGATCATCAATGTACCTGACAATAACTAACAACTGTGAGTCACAGTTTGTCTGTGGTTTCATCCATTTACCATGCAAAACAATGTGGCGTATCAACCTATTTTAATGGATGATGCGATGGAAGCTATGAAATCATTCTGAATGGCTCAGCAAGTAAAGCATCGTACAGTGTAATTACCTCTGCTAGCTCAATGAAGCTCACTGGATGTATAAATATGAAGCTTGGCGTTTAAAAACTCACTACCAAATATGGTAGTGAGAGAAGATGGAACGAGGTGGATTTTGGCCTACATTCTGAAAAATGTCATTTATTAAACATTTTCCCAATACAGTTTTATGTTCCCAAAACTAGAATCTGTTACGAACAGAGTGGAATAAGTTTGGTAGACTTTATTCTTTGCCAAAGTTTTTTTATATCGCGTTTCTTTAGAAGAAGTGCAAAGTCGAATTGAGTTATTGCATACGTGCATTTCACACAGTAGGCGTTCCCTAACGGAAATATGCAGATGTATGCTAGAACGGGCCAATAGGATCTCGCTAGCTCGTGCTTGGCTCTGCCCACCTCCTTGCCTGTTCTGCCCACTATGACTAATCTGTTCCCATTGGAAACGACAGGCTGTGGTCTATCTTAGTTTAGTTATTAACAATCTTTGCTGGTACTGTAGGTAGCTAGCTACTTGCTAACCCAACGGAAAAATAATTTTCTAAAACCAAGTAAACAATATATAATCTACCTCTGTGTCCTGTAGTTTGAAAAAACACATTGAGCTATCACTATTCACAATCTATCCAACACATCAAGCTTCTAAGTGAAACATGCATAATACTAGGTTCATTCTCTAATCTTTTGATTGGATGGACAACAGGTCAACTCATACTGCAAAAGCTTTGATTGGTTGGAGGACATCCTCTGGAAGTTGTCATAATTACCATGTAGATGTATGGAAGGGGGTGAGGAGCACGAGCCTACTAGATTTTGTATTGAAGTCAATGTAGCCAGAGGAGGATGCAAAATAACTGTCTCCTGGCTACACTGTGGTGCTATCCTAGTGGGTTCTGTACTAATGTAGTCTAATCTACTAATGTAGACCTTCATTGCAAAACAGTGCATTTTAATCAGGTATTTGATGACATTTGAATACATGTAAGTACAGTTTTATCTAAAAAAATACTAACTTTTTTGTTTGATTTGTATTATTTATCTGAAATTCACTGAGTAGAACGGTCCTCCCCTTCCTCATCTGATAATCATCCACTTCTTATGAAGGGGAATATCAACTCAGAGTTTTTAGTTGTGATGGTTGTTTAGCAACAAAACCGATGTGTGTGCAATTATGGGGCAAAACAGACAGGTACATTTAGATTGTTGACAACATGTAAACTATATTTAGTCTCGAATATTTATTGAAAATATAAATACATTTGCAAAACGAGGACTTGTCTCTCAAATACATTGTTACAGTTGTTGGTTGGTTAGCTAGCTAGCGAATTTGAGCCATATTAGCATAATTTTATTTTGCTTTTGGAAAGGTTTTTATTATTGCATTTCCTTTAAAAACAGGTCATACATATTTTTGTACATCATGTTATACACATAAGAACGGCATAAAACACAGCATTTGAATATTACATTTAAATTAGTTAAAAAGTACATATTGTTAAAAACAGTATAAACAACCACGAATAAAAGTACTTTTTCTTGTGAAACATCCAATCCGTAAAAACCATTTAAAACGTGTACAAATTATTTAACAAAAGTAAAACATTTTTAAGACATTTGACTCAGCCCCCCTTCTTACCCGTTTTGCCTACTATGACTCATTTGTTCCCATTGGAAAGGACCGGCTGTCTTGGGTTAGTTATACACATCTTTGATAAGACCCTCCGATAACCACTT
Source organism: Oncorhynchus kisutch (assembly GCF_002021735.2). Taxonomy (NCBI): domain Eukaryota; kingdom Metazoa; phylum Chordata; class Actinopteri; order Salmoniformes; family Salmonidae; genus Oncorhynchus; species Oncorhynchus kisutch. The sequence continues at coordinate 51,022 of NW_022263370.1, forward strand.
CCACCGAACCAGCAATACTGCCAGTTTAAAAGCGAAGCGGAATCCCATGTTTTATTTTTTAGTGTGCACAATTTCACACAAAAGAATGGAGAGGCATGCCTAATAAAATGCCACGTGGATTTGTTTGTCGGATTTCGAGACTTGACGCATGTAAAAGATGAAATACCTCCCAAATTAAATGGTTAACTGTTATTTAGGATTATATCTTGTAAAACGACAGGGGGATTTTGTTCATTAGAATTTCATGCTCGTTTTACTTTTTCAAATTGGAACATGAATTGACTCATTCAAGTAAGGAGTGTGTCCCAAAATGGATGGGTTTATAGAGCCCCACAGTGGGGCGGCAGGTAGCTTAGTGCTTAGAGCGTTGGGCCAGTAACCGAAAAGTTGCTAGATTGAATCCCTGAGCTGACAAAGTAAACTTTTGCCGTTCTGACCCTGAACAAGGCAGTTAACCCACTGTTCCTAAGCCATCCATGAAAATAAGCATTTGTTCTTAACTGACTTGCCTAGTTAAATAAAATTCATACACCCATAAAACCTAGCGGTCAAACAGGGACATTTTCCACCATTCATTTTTCTCATAGAGCATTTTTGAAAGACTTAAAATAAGGGCTGTGTTTCGTGTAGGCTTACCCTGGAATGACGTTTGGTTGATGACCATGCAAATCTCTCTCGGTCAAGGTGACTTTGATCAATATATTTGTCTCTTTTTACTCTCAGATTCAGAAATGATCATTAGCATCAAAGTAGACATGATGCAAGACTACAAATCGCTGCAGTATTGTTTCAATTTAAAAATTGCACAAGACAGTTCACAGCAGGACCGTCACCAGAGTTTCATAAAATTCGGGGCTGAGGGGTTTGTGGGTCCGAGAAAAAACTAGCCTTTTCTAAAAATCCTTTCCTGCAATTCTACATTTCTAAAAATTCTTTCCTGCAATTCTACATGACTGGAGACATTACAATAATATTTATTTATACCACACAAATGATCGAAATGACAACTCGAAAGCAACTCTGACATTTACAGACTGAGATCAACAAAACGAACGACTCATGTCTTAAATGCAACCAACAGATTTTACACCTATAATATGAGTGGGAAATTATAGTCCACCAACGTTCCACACCTATTCAAACAGATTTTCCCGCGATTGTATTTTGAAATATTGCGAAATACCTTCTAGCTGCTGCATGCTGTTCATTGACAGCCACAACTCAACAATCAGCTGTTTTATATTTTCCGAGCGAGATGCCCAATTGCAGGATTCCTGACTGTAAACTCGGCCTATGCGCTCATAATGTGACAAACAAAACACAATCTAAAGCAATAAGCTTTTGATCCTCTGTGGCTAAATTATGATGGTGTAGTATTTGCAATGATTTAATTTATTTATAGAGGAGTAATTATTTAATTTGGCAAATGTATTTCAATTTATCTGCAGCACCTCCAGCATCCCTTCCTGCAGCGCTATATTTTCTTCCAGCCTTTCTTCCAAGGCCAAATAAATGAATCAACCCTTCTTATTATTCATTCAATTGATTGTGGTCACTAACCCCATATGAGATTATTGTGTGTTAGGCCTACTGTTAAAATAATATTTAAGACAATCATCTATCAACAAGTAGCCTACAATTACGATAATAAATTCAGTAAGTCAATGAAGCCAATAACTATATTGTTATTGAAACGATGTAGGCCGTATGAGCTTTTAAAACAATAAAAACATACGTCAAATGACTCGAATAGCCTATGGGAAAAGTGTACAAATGTCTATTCGCATCAGTAGCCTAAGTGACTGAAATGCATCAGGAAAGTTGAGGAAAACATCAGGGAAGCTTATCAGGTAGGCTATGGGCCTAATATGTGTGTAGAGAAAATCTGCATTGCTTTAAATTGCGAGACTAATGATCATGAGCACTCACATCAATTTAGCTAACATTTCCAAGCCTAATTATAACCACATATCCAAACGGAGATTCAGTGAAAACTCAAATCTGACATGATTTATTTATCAAGATGAGTTCCCATGCTTGTCTCAAAGCAGCGAAATGACTGTCCCAATCAAAACGGTGCTGGAACGATCAGTTGACCACACGTCTTGACATTTATTATAACCAGAGGTGTAGTGGTGTTTTGTTAGGCGCCCTATTAAGCCATCATTTCTGAATGAAAGTTTGTACCGTAATTAAGCCTATTGGTTAATTAGAATATACATACAATGCATCATCCAAATTGCATGATTGCCTATGCCTACACATACTGTAAGTGGCGAAAGGAACATTTTATATATTTTCAATCCTAAAACACAAAATTAGGCCTACCTTATCATAAATTAGGCCATCATCAGTGTCAATCGTGAATGATAATTCTTCACATTTTACAGGTGAAACGGCCATGCTGCATGCAGCCAACCATTTGATCCCAATCAGTTTAATGGGTATATGCATTTAGAATTTCTGAATGATGTAAGGGTGGCTAACCTGCCTAACTAATTGAATTTTAGAGCAGATGGAGTTAAACACAACCACAGCATCAGAAAAAAAAACATTTCAGCACAATCATCCTACATTGTCATAAGACATGACATGGTGTTTTTTTTATAACAGTAGCCTGACATTATATTCGGTTTGTTATGTAAAATACTAATTAATCATTAAGTGATCTTGAAAAATATGTGCACCAGCACCCCTGATTATAATGGTTGGATGACTTTGGAAGCTTCACCTAATCAAAGCTCTATGAACTAAGTGGTACAATTTATTTTACACCACTGCAACAGCAGAGTAAAATATTTGGGACTGACCCAAATCATTCTGGGCTAAAGCCCAGAAAGCCATGTCCTGGTGATGTCCATGGTTAACAGAATTGTCAATTTAAAGATATTTAGCCAATTTATTCATCACTACATTTAGCTAACATTAGATAGTTAATTGATTTGGCAGTCTCGTCCAGATCATCATGGTATTTGTAGTTCTTTATGATTAGCCACATTCCCAGCTAGTATTACCATTTCATTTTGGGGAGGTAAATACAGGTGAATATATTGATCAAAGTCACCTTGTCCTAGAGAGATGTACACGGTTATCAAAATGTCATGCCAGGGTAAGCCTACATGAAACACAGCCCTTATTTTAAGTGTTTCTTAAATCCCCTATGGGAAAGATGAATGGGGGAAAAACAATTGGAACCGTTTCCTTGTTTGACCGCTAGGTTTTATAGGTACTATGACTCATACTGTGGTACTCTATTGATCCCCTAGTCACTCTCTGGGAGTTTAGTCAGCAACACGTGACAGTGGAGTGCCCACTGAGAGAGTTGTTCGGGGGAGGGCATGGTTTGGGATTCAAATGCACATCAAAGGCATGTCAACAAGGTAGCATGATGCATCTTCCAGAAACATACATCTCTTTTCCATAAAATATATGTTCCAATTTTCGAACCAGTTTTCATTGGGAAGGCAGATAAAGCATTTTTTTTAAATGTATGTTTAATAAAAAAGCAATGACTTTTACATGTAAAAACACAGAATCATACTCATTCCCACCGGTGCTTTATCTAGCCTGTCACTGATTTTGAGCGGATTTTGCCGCATTCACATACTAATCGGAACAAGGAAACTCTGACATTTCCGACTTGCTATCTGGTTGTAGTTATACACCTGCCACGTTCAACCATTTTGCAAGTCGGACATTTCAGAGTTTCAGAGTTCCGACTGGCACATGAACACGGCATTTGAACCTGGCTCACGCCCGGGAGGTAGCCCGGTTCCAAAATGAATGCAATCACGTTTTACCCGATATACCTCCTCCGACCCGGGATACCCGGATCAGATAATCGAATCCCCTCATTGAAGCGCGATCATCGTTTTCTTGACTTTGCCAGTTAACCCGTTACCAGAGTAAATTCTGTAAATAGTTCAACTGAAATTGTTACTATGGCATGAAAATGAATCGTTGTTGAAATTACCTCCGAGTAAAGCTAGCAGGTCTACGCCTCTTTTTTACTGTGCACATGTAACATTTGTAGGATTTCCTTCACACAGTTTAAGCCGTAGTAGGTCATGTAAACTAAGTACGTAGCTAGCTAGTTACAGTGAGTTAGAAAGCAAGGTGCTAGATACTTCAGACGACTGCTATCCATCGCTACCGCTACAAGACTATTGTCTGCCCACCCGGCTACTGATCCTTTCAATGGCTGCTGCAAACAAACGTACGCTTTCGGGCATCGAAGATGTGAGAGACAGAAAAGCAAAGGTTATTAAAGACAGCGGTGAGAAGAGACACATCGCAGCCCTGATCCTGGCGAGGGGAGGCAGTAAGGGGATCCCCTTGAAGAATATCAAAATGCTCGCCGGTGTCCCCATCAGCGGATGGGTTCTGAGAGCTGCAGTGGACTCCAAACAGTTTGACAGGTAATTCAGTTCAATCTAATAGTCAAATGTATTTCTAATCTGGCTACGGTATATGGACTTGCTCTGACGCCTTTGTTAATAGTAACGTTAGTTAGCTGCACCAAATGCATGCAATTATTGTTTATTAGTGATAGTCGATGCTGTTTATGATGCATCTGTCATAACCAAGGGAGAAAGTTCAGTAAGACTTGCCAAATGTCAATACACTTGTTGGTGTTTTGTGTAACAGATGTCTCTCTTTCCATTCACCACTGTTTGGAGGTTGGAAATATGTTGCGGGTGGATGAACGTGCGCAGGTAGCCTTGTAAAGGAGCCATTTGAATATGATTGTTTGACAATCAGATGAAAACATCATGACTGGTTGTGTTTATGCCACAATAAAAGGTAATAGATTTTAAAAGTCAAATGACAAATCTTTATGACTAGGCCCACAGAGATGTTATTGAATTAATAGGGATTCTGAGTAGAACTATATGATTAGGACCCACGGCCGATGTTGTGCCGAAAATCTCCCCCCTGTCAGAATCCCCCCACCCTTCTAATGTCCTTACTTTTGTGGATAGAGTCAAATACTTTCTGTGGTACACATCAGAGTGAAATACTTTCTGTGGTACACATCAGAGTCAAATACTTTCTGTGGTACACATCAGAGTCAAATACTTTCTGTGGTACACATCAGAGTCAAATACTTTCTGTGGTACACATCAGAGTCAAATACTTTCTGTGGTACACATCAGAGTCAAATACTTTCTGTGGTACACATCAGAGTCAAATACTTTCTGTGGTACACATCAGAGTCAAATACTTTCTGTGGTACACATCAGAGTCAAATACTTTCTGTGGTACACATCAGAGTCAAATACTATCTGTGGTACACATCAGAGTCAAATACTATCTGTGGTACACATCAGAGTCAAATATTTTCTGTAGAATGCACATCACATCAGGATAGGCAACCGAAATGAATAATGAATGTGTGTGTGTTATATTAAACATGGAGGGAGTCTAATGTTGGCAAGCAATAAACATTTCAGAACAACTATGGCTGAATTATTATCCTTACACTTTCAAACATACTAGTAGAATAAGACATGGGAGAGATGACGAATTTTGACAAAGAGATTTATTTATAGACTAATACAAAATAAACTGCAGACAAAAATGATTTCTGCTACTAAAATCAGTGAAATGTAGGCTAAACTGACAACGGGGTGAAGAGCAAAAATCTCAACTAGCAAGTAAGTCGCAGGGGGGGGAGAATTCTGTCATAGGGGAGATTTTCGGTACAACACCGGCACACCTAGAGCGGTGTTTTGACCTGGACGGCATTTCCCGAACCAAACTGACCAAGACGTACATCCAACAAAACCTAACACCTCACATTATTCTGCCCCAAAACAATGATACTTGGCTAATCTATCCCTATTAATTGAGCTTTTCACTTTCTGAAAAGAGTTTATGTTTAAACCCAGGCAGCTTTTAGGGAAGCAATTACGTTGTTGAGTTAAGCAACGGATGAGTAGCCAGCAGTTAAAGATGACATTTTTCTACTTCGTGGGGTCTCTGTCTGGGTGGAAAGGTAACTTTTGAAACTACCATGCTTAGATTCATAATGTCTAATATTTAATGATTTGCAAACCGTAACCGTTTCGTTGCAAACATTACACTCTGGTTTGATATTGGAGAAATATGGTAAGAAAACCTATTCCTCTGTCCATTCTTCCCTGACACGTCTATTTGCATTTCCACCTTTCTTTTTAAACTTTTTCTGAGTGACATTTTGTCTTGACTGCAAGCTGTTTTAGCCCAATCAAGGCACAAAGGAAAATAACAAAATAATTTAATAGAGACATTAGTGATTTTAGCAGTGTAATCAGATTGAAAATATTAGGATATGTTATTGACATTATATAGCCTAGTAACCAGATGTGTTAAAATGTGTTTAATTTGTAGTTTAATCATGAATGGGACCTCTATAATGTTCTGTTCTACAACTATTAGCTGAGAAAAAAACTGGCCTAAGGCCAAACCTATTGCCAACCCCTGCATTACACTATTCTAGGTTAGGGGGATAGTGGCCATTGTTTTTGTCTTGCCTAGGGCAGCAGAACGTCCAGAACCGGTCCTGTTAGGCCCATGCATTGTTTTAGTACACGCATGTTCACACATAGGAGGTTCCATACTGAGAAGAAATAACATCTACTTTAACTCCTGGTCATAACTATACATTAGTAACTGTTTGGTGTATAAATATGTATACCCATGTCAGATTCTTATTGAGAGAGTTTGTCTGAAAGTTAGTGTACAGTCTCTGAATGGACTCCCTGGTTTGGGCTCGGCCACACAAGACTGGATTACACTGATGCAGCCTACTTGTTACAAAGCCTGAGGAATCAACTTGTTCCGTTCTTTCTCCCAGTGTGTGGGTATCAACTGACCATGATGACATTGAGAAGGTAGCCAAGGCATGGGGAGCTCAGGTTCACCGCAGGAGCCCAGAGGTGTCCAAAGACTCCTCCAGCTCTCTTGACACCATCCAGGAATTCGCCCGATTAAACCCAGGTAGGGGGTGAATGTCAAGTGTATTTCCTTGATTCCTTGTGTCCTCTCTCCTTTTCTCCTCAAGATGCAGTAGAGGAGGAGATCTGAGTGGAGGAACCTCAGATCTTCTGCTCCAATGTGCTTTGAGAAGGAGCCAAGGAGGGAGGCGTGAGGAATCAAGCTAGCTTGGCTAAGGCTCTGGGACGGCATGGATCAAGCATCTCAGAATAGGAATACTGATCTGGGATCAGGTCCCCCCTGTCCATGTAGTCTTATTTGTTGTGATCTATGAGCTAAATCAGCACTCCAACTCCGAGACACTTGAAACATACGACCTTCAGGGCCGCAGAGCCTGCTGCTGTTTTTCCTTCCTGCTTTTTAATCAGAACCTGAGAACACCAGTCTGGGAAACCAGGTGTGTAGTCTGACTCACCCCTCTCCAGCCAATCAGTGACAGTTATTGTGCCCCCTGCACAGTTGCTCACATGATAATGCTCTCATGCTGTTTTCTTTTAAGTCAATTTCTAATAACATAACCCTAATCCCAACCCTAGGAAAGTGTTGCATATCAATCAATCAATCAATCAATCACATTTCTTTATAAAGCCCTTTTTAGTCCGCAGAAGTCACAAAGTGCTTATCCAGAAACCCAGCCTAAAACCCAAAAGACTAAGCAATGCAGATGTAGAAGCACGTCTGGTATTAAGAGTTTCTGGTGGTAGATTGTTGATAGTGTGAGAGCGGCTATAGACAACCCATGAATAGGGTGCTATCCAAAGGAAGTGGGTCCTACTCCATGGATACAGATGTCAACAGTAACCATGTAGATGTATTCATGTGTCATATCATATGTGGCTACCTGATTAAATAATGGATAAATCAAATATCTGTTGTGTTGTCCTCCTCCAGAGGTGGATGTGATCTGTCACATCCAGGCCACGTCTCCCTGCCTGCACCCCTTCCACCTGAAGGAGGCCCTGGAGATGATCACCAAGCAGGGCTTCACGTCCGTCTTATCCGTGGTCCGACTACACCACTTCCGCTGGCAGGAGGTGAAGAAAGGAGGTACAGGACAGCCATGTGTTATGTTTAGGACCTTACACTTATTATCAGTTAACTGGAGAGGTTCCAACAAACTTAATGTTCAGGTCTGTCAGGAGATCTGAAGGGTCAGTCCCTTCACTTGTCCTTTATACCGCTGCACAAACAAGTCTCCTCAGCATGACTAAGCAGACACAGATACAAGGAATGAGTATCAGGGTGGGAGAGTGAGGGAGGTTATCTTGTATCTAGGTCCTCTTCTGCTTAACTCACACCCTGTGAACAAACCATAAGCACATCGCAACTTAATAACACAAAACAACAATTCTCATTGTCAGACAGTTTACAGAACATGCCAACCTTGAGAAAGAACACAATGTGTACAGCATATAACATTTTCCACTACACTGTGCCTGAGGAAAAACTGTCCCTCACTTAGGGTCAGGAGTTTGTCCTGACCATGTGACCAGAGCCAGGAAAAACTCTAGTGCCCTAGATATTGTGTGTTTGAAAACACCTACCCATCATATCTTGATGTAAGATGCTAATGCTCAATGATAATGGATTGTGTTTATAAGAGCGTCTGCTAAATGACTGACATGTTTGTCACGCCCTGACCTTAGAGACGTTTTATTTCTCTATTTGGTTAGGTCAGGGTGTGACGTGGGGTGTGTATTCTATGTTTTGTTTTCTATGTTTTGGCCAGGTATGGTTCTCAATCAGGGACAGCTGTCTATTGTTGTCTCTCATTGGGAATGATACTTAGGTAGCCCTTTTTCCCTCCTTTCAGTGTGGGTAGTTAACTTTGTTAGAGGCATCGTAGCCCTGTAAGCTTCACAGTTGTTTTGTTGGTTGACATTTTAAATAAAAAGGAAAATGTACGCGCTCCACACTGCACTTTGGTTCACTTCTTTCGACGGCCGTGACATATGTACAGTTGAAGTCGGAAGTTTACACACACTTAGGTTGGAGTCATTAAAACTCGTTTTTCAACCACTCCACAAATTTCTTGTTAATAAACTATAGTTTTGGCAAGTCGGTTTTGGCAAGTAATTTTTCCAACAATTGTTTACACACAGAGTGAATTATAAGTGAAATAATCTATCACAATTCCACTGGGTCAGAAGTTTACATACACTAAGTTGACTGTGGCCTTTAAATAACTTGTAAAACTCCAGAAAAGGAGGTCATGGCTTTAGAAGCTTCTATAGGCTAATTGAAATCATTTGAGTCAATTGGAGGTGTAACCTGTGGATGTATTTCAAGGAACTTCCTTCAACTAGTGCCTCTTTTGC